>NW_028270179.1:43267011-43279511 GCF_037043375.1 Chiloscyllium plagiosum
CAGCACTGACCCTCCCACAGTGCGGGCGTCCCTCAGCGCTGACCCTCCCTCAATGCGGGGCTCCCTCAGCTCTGACCCTCCCACAGTGCGGGGCTCCCTCACAGCACTGACCCTCCCACAGTGCGGGGCTCCCTCAGCACTGACCCTCCCACAGTGCGGGGCTCCCTCAGCACTGACCCTCCCACAGTGCGGGGCTCCCTCAGCACTGACCCTCCCACAGTGCGGGGCTCCCTCAGCACTGACCCTCCCACAGTGCGGGGCTCCCTCAGCACTGACCCTCCCACAGTGCGGGGCTCCCCTCCAGCGCTGACCCTCCCACAGTGCGGGGCTCCCTCAGCGCTGACCCTCCCCACTGTGCGGGGCTCCGTCGGTGCTGACCCTCCCACAGTGCGGGGCTCCCTCAGCGCTGACCCTCCCACAGTGCGGGGGCTCCCTCAGCACTGACCCTCCCACAGTGCGGGGCTCCTCGGCACTGACCCTCCCACAGTGTGGGGCTCCCTCAGCACTGACCCTCCCACAGTGCGGGGCTTCCCTCAGCACTGACCCCTCCCACAGTGCGGGGCTCCGTCGGTGCTGACCCTCCAACCCCGCCTCCCCCAGACAGAAAGGGAGTCCCAAACCAATCTGACTTTTTGTGAAATAAATTAACCTTTAATTACAAGCCGACAAAGTTTTAGTTGTGATCACTATTGCCTCAGATGTCCTCAGTCGCTCCGAGAAGATTCCGGACAGCCGGCACCCGGGGTGGGGGCCTAAAGTTGACCTGATCCCGGGTCGGACGCCATTCCCGTCCTCCTCCGACCCCCTCTCTGATGCCATCTCGGAATTCAGCCCGCCCCGCTCCTGCTATCCCCTTCCGCATTAGGTCTGCAGTCACCCACGATCACTTCGAGCGGGCTCCCCTGCCCCCACCCCCCACCCCACCCTCCCCATCCGAAACTGGCCCCTCCCTGTTTTTCACAGCCACGCCCCCCAACAGTCCGGAAACACCCGTGGGCGGGTGACGTGTGCGGTGCCTCTATGGTGACGCCCATCCCAGTCGAACAGCCCCCTTCCTCCCACCACCCCCCAACACCCCCGAGCCGTCGCTCCGTTTCGGCGGTTTATTTCCCAGGGTTCTGTGCTCGGTGCCAACCCCCTTCCGGGCGAAGGTTTGGCGCGATTTGTCTACCACAAGATGGCCGACTGGATCACACCCAACCCCGCCCCTGGCACCCAAAAGGGAGACCCCTCGGGTTCTGGACAGGGCATTCCGTGGGCGGAGGGGGGAGGCAAATGCAACACCGTCCTCCCCGTGTTACCCCCCCCCCCCCCACAATTGCCCCCCCCCCGGGGAGTTCTGCACATCTTGACCGACGTATCTCTGACTCGCTTGCCGTGCGTATGCGTCCATCCAGGTTTCCGAGGCAACGGGACCGGTCCCCAACTCGTTCCGGGGTCCTCCGTTCGCAGTCGGGAAGTGTGAGGGTAGGCGGAGTGGGATTTACCCTCACGAGGGACGAGGGAGGGGCGGTGCAGAGGCTGGAGGAGCGTTCGCGGGAGGTGGAGTGTGGGGGGGGGGAGGGCGGAGGTGCAGAGCGAGAGCCGGGTGAGGAGGGAGGAATGAGGGATGGCCGAGGCGAGTTGGAGGGACGGGGCGAGTGGGAAATGTGAGGTCGGGAGGGGTGGGAGGTTGGAGGAGGGGGGGTTGGTGTTCAACTGAGAGGATCAGAGGGAGGGGACCGAGGAGAGGGAGGCTAGTGTGAGGGAGATTGAGAGCGAGGGAGGGATGGGGGAGAGGTGAGGGAGATTGGAGGGAATGATAGAGTGAGGGGGGACGGGATTGGAGGGAGAGAGTGTGCGGGGGGAGGGGGTTGGAGGGAGATTGGAGGGAGAGAGTGAGTGAGGGGGAGGGGGATGGAGGGGGATTGGGAGGGTTAGAGTGAGTGAGGGGGAGGGGGATGGAGGGAGATTGGAGGGAGAGAATGAGCGAGGGAGAGATGAGGGGGAAGGGGGTTGGAGGGGGATTGGAGGGAGAGAGTGAGTGAGGGGGATAAAGGGAGATTGGAGGGAGAGAGTGAGTGAGGGAGAGATAGAGAGGAGGGGGGATGGAGGGAGATTGGAGGGAGAGAGTTAGTGAGGGGGAGGGGGATGGAGGGAGATTGGAGGGAGAGAATGAGTGAGGGGGAGATGGAGGGAGATTGGAGGATGAGAGTTGAGTGAGGGGGAGGGAGATGGAGGGAGATTGGAGGATGAGAGTGAGTGAGGTGGAGGGAGATGGAGGGGGGATGGGAGGGAGAGAGTGAGGGAGGGGGATGGAGGGGGATTGGAGGGAGAGAGTTAGTGAGGGGGAGGGGTGTGGAGGGAATTTGGAGGGAGAGAGTGAGTGAGTGAGGGGGGATGGAGGGAGATTGGAGGGGAGAGAGTGAGTGAGGGGGAGGGGGATGGAGGGGGATTGGAGGGAAGAGAGTGAGGGGGGAAGGGGGATTGGAGGGGGATTGGAGGGAGAGAGTGAGGGGGAAGGGGAATTGGAGGGAGAGAGTGAGGGGGAGGGGGATGGAGGGAGATTGGAGGGAGAGAGTGAGGGAGGAGGGGGATGGAGGGAGATTGGAGGGAGAGAGTGAGGGGGGAGGGGGATGGAGGGAGATTGGAGGGAGAGAGTGAGTGAGGGGGAGATGGGGGGGACAAGAGGGTCCCATTGCATTCTGGGAGGAGGCATGACAATTGGCCAACGGGGTTGACGTCTGGGGTCTCCCTCCCCCAGCCCCTGATGCTTGCGCCACCCCCAGGCCTCAGGCCCGAGCTGGCTTTTCGGCCGTGGAGGCGGCACTCTGGAGTTTGGGTGGGTACCTGTCGCTCTGTTTGGGCCAGGCGAGACACAGCAAGATCCCGCCCAGCGCCAGGGCGGCGCCTGCGGCCAGCGCCAGGTGGCTGGCGGGCCCGGCCTCCCGCTGGGCGTCCAGCGCCACCAGGGGGTCACCGCGGTCCAAACGGGCAGAGTGGACCACCCAGCCGGCGGCCAGCAGCTCCAGGGTCCCTGCCGCCAGCGCCAGGAAACCCCCGCAGACCCCCGCGTCCCCCTGGTGCACAGGGTCCCTCAGGAGGGGCAGGCAGACCAGGGCGGAGGCCGCGCCCGCCAGGGCTCCCAGTAGGCCCAAGGCCCCGGCGATGAGGGTGAGGGCGCGGGCGGCCTGCACGGCCAGCGGCAGGCTCCACGGCGACGGGTAGGCCTCGCAGCGACTCCCGGCCTCCGGGGGGCGCTCCCAGCAGCAGACCCACAGCCCCTCCCACACCCGGCGGGAGGGGGCGCCGAGGGTGGAGTTGGCCGGACCCGGAGGGTAGCGAGAGGCGCCACAGGGGGAGGGCGCAAGAGACGATGGTGCCCACCAGGCCTAGCAAGACCAGGCCGAATCCCAGGCCTCGCATGATCGTGCGTTCCATGGTCAACCCTGCAGGGGGGGGGAGAGAGAGAGAGGGGGAGGGGGGGGAGAGACAGAGAGAGAGAAAGGGTCACAACCCATTAGTAACTGCCCACTGTGTCCCATTCGCTATCAACATCCTGGGGGTTCCCATTGAGAGAGAATCTAACCATCGCCCCCTTGACGTTCAATGGTGTTACCGTCACTGAATCCCCCCTCCCCCCACTATCAACATCCTGGGGGTTCCCATTGAGGGAGAATCTAACCATCGCCCCCTTGACGTTCAATGGTGTTACCGTCACTGAATCCCCCCTCCCCCCACTATCAACATCCTGGGGGTCCCCATTGAGAGAGAATCTAACCATCGCCCCCCTTGACGTTCAATGGTGTTACCGTCACTGAATCCCCCCTCCCCCCCCACTATCAACATCCTGGGGGTTACCATTGAGAGAGAATCTAACCATCGCCCCCTTGACGTTCAATGGCGTTACCGTCACTGAATCCCCCCTCCCCCCCCCATTATCAACATCCTGGGGGTTCCCATTGAGAGAGAATCTAACCATCGCCCCCTTGACGTTCAATGGTGTTACCGTCACTGAATCCCCCTCCCCCCCACTATCAACATCCTGGGGGTTACCATTGAGAGAGAATCTAACCATCGCCCCCTTGACGTTCAATGGTGTTACCATCACTGAATCCCCCCTCCCCCCCCCCCCCCCCCCACTATCAACATCCTGGGGGTCCCCATTGAGCAGAAACTGACCCGGACCCAGCCCCATATCGATCCTGAGTCTCCAGGAGCAAGTCAGAGGCTGGGAATCCTGCAGCGAGAGTAACTCCCCTCCTGACTCCCTACACCCTGAAAGACCTGTCCCCCCCATCGACTAGGGGCGAGTCATAGAGATGTACAGCCCGGAAACAGGCCCTTCGGACCACCACGTCCGTGCTAGCCCAGATATCCTAACTTAATCCAGTCCCGTTTGCCAGCACTCGGCCCACATCCCGCTAAACCCTTCCTCTCCATGTCCCCATCCAGATGCCTTTTCAATGTAGTCATTGTCCCAGCCTCCACCACATCCCCTGGCAGCTCCACCCACACACGCACCACCCTCTGGGGGAAAACGTTGCCACTTTACGTCCCTTTCCCCTCTCACCCTAACCCTACACACCTCTAGTTCTGGACTCCCCCACCCCAGGGGGAACAGACCTTGTCTATTTACCCTATCCCGTGCCCCCTCATGATTTTATAAACCTCTATAAGGTCACCCCTCAGCCTCCGACGCTCCAGGGAAAACAGCCCCAGCCTGTTCAGCCTCTGCCTGGAGCTCAAACCCTCCAACATCCTTGTAAATCTTTTCTGAACCTTTTCAAGTTTCACAAAGTTGGGAGGGTCACGTTGTGGCTGTATTGGTCAGTGTGTTGAGTGTAGGGGTTGGGAGGTCACGTTGTGGCTGTATCGGTCAGTGTGTTGAGTGTCGGAGTTGGGAGGGTCACGTTGTGGCTGTATTGGTCAGTACGTTGAGTGTAGGAGTTGGGAGGGTCACGTTGTGGCTGTATTGGTCAGTACGTTGAGTGTAGGAGTTGGGAGGTCACGTTGTGGCTGTATTGGTCAGTGCGTTGAGTGTAGGGGTTGGGAGGGACACGTTGTGGCTGTATCGGTCAGTGCGTTGAGTGTCGGAGTTGGGAGGTCATGTTGTGGCTGTATTGGTCAGTGCGTTGAGTGTCGGAGTTGGGAGGTCACGTTGTGGCTGTATCGGTCAGTGTGTTGAGTGTAGGAGTTGGGAGGGTCACGTTGTGGCTTTATCGGTCAGTGCGTTGAGTGTAGGGGTTGGGAGGGTCACGTTGTGGCTGTATCGGTCAGTGTGTTGAGTGCAGGGGTTGGGAGGGTCACGTTGTGGCTTTATCGGTCAGTGCGTTGAGTGTAGGGGTTGGGAGGGTCACGTTGTGGCTGTATCGGTCAGTGTGTTGAGTGTAGGAGTTGGGAGGGTCACGTTGTGTCTGTATCGGTCAGTGTGTTGAGTGTAGGGGTTGGGAGGTCACGTTGTGTCTGTATCGGTCAGTGTGTTGAGTGTAGGGGTTGGGAGGTCACGTTGTGTCTGTATCGGTCAGTGCGTTGAGTGTAAGAGTTGGGAGGGTCACGTTGTGCCTGTATCGGTCAGTGTGTTGAGTGTAGGGGTTGGGAGGTCACGTTGTGTCTGTATCGGTCAGTGTGTTGAGTGTCGGAGTTGGGAGGGTCACGTTGTGGCTGTATTGGTCAGTGTGTTGAGTGTAGGAGTTGGGAGGGTCACGTTGTGGCTGTATTGGTCAGTGTGTTGAGTGTAGGAGTTGGGAGGGTCACATTGTGGCTGTATCGGTCAGTGTGTTGAGTATAGGAGTTGGGAGGGTCACATTGTGGCTGTATCGGTCAGTGCGTTGAGTGTAGGAGTTGGGAGGGTCACATTGTGGCTGTATCGGTCAGTGTGTTGAGTATAGGAGTTGGGAGGGTCACGTTGTGGCTGTATTGGTCAGTGCGTTGAGTGTAGGGGTTGGGAGGGTCACGTTGTGGCTGTATTGGTCAGTGCGTTGAGTGTAGGAGTTGGGAGGTCACGTTGTGGCTGTATTGGTCAGTGTGTTGAGTGTAGGAGTTGGGAGGTCACGTTGTGGCTGTATCGGTCAGTGTGTTGAGTATAGGAGTTGGGAGGGTCACGTTGTGGCTGTATTGGTCAGTGTGTTGAGTGTAGGAGTTGGGAGGTCACGTTGTGGCTGTATCGGTCAGTGTGTTGAGTGTAGGAGTTGGGAGGGTCACGTTGTGGCTGTATTGGTCAGTGCGTTGAGTGTAGGAGTTGGGAGGGTCACGTTGTGGCTGTATCGGTCAGTGTGTTGTGTGTAGGAGTTGGGAGGGTCACGTTGTGGCTGTATTGGTCAGTGTGTTGAGTGTAGGAATTGGGAGGTCACGTTGTGGCTGTATCGGTCAGTGTGTTGAGTGTAGGAGTTGGGAGGTCACGTTGTGGCTGTATTGGTCAGTGCGTTGAGTGTAGGAGTTGGGAGGTCACGTTGTGGCTGTATCGGTCAGTGTGTTGAGTGTAGGAGTTGGGAGGGTCACGTTGTGGCTGTATTGGTCAGTGCGTTGAGTGTAGGGGTTGGGAGATCACGTTGTGGCTGTATTGGTCAGTGCGTTGAGTGTAGGGGTTGGGAGGGTCACGTTGTGGCTGTATTGGTCAGTGCGTTGAGTGTAGGAGTTGGGAGGTCACGTTGTGGCTGTATCGGTCAGTGCGTTGAGTGTAGGAGTTGGGAGGTCACGTTGTGGCTGTATTGGTCAGTGTGTTGAGTGTAGGAGTTGGGAGATCACGTTGTGGCTGTATTGGTCAGTGTGTTGTGTGTAGGAGTTGGGAGGGTCACGTTGTGGCTGTATTGGTCAGTATGTTGAGTGTAGGAGTTGGGAGATCACGTTGTGGCTGTATTGGTCAGTGCGTTGAGTGTAGGGGTTGGGAGGGTCACGTTGTGGCTGTATTGGTCAGTGCGTTGAGTGTAGGAGTTGGGAGGGTCACGTTGTGGCTGTATCGGTCAGTGCGTTGAGTGTAGGAGTTGGGAGGTCACGTTGTGGCTGTATCGGTCAGTGTGTTGTGTGTAGGAGTTGGGAGGGTCACGTTGTGGCTGTATTGGTCAGTATGTTGAGTGTAGGAGTTGGGAGGGTCACGTTGTGGCTGTATTGGTCAGTGTGTTGAGAGTAGGAGTTGGGAGGGTCACGTTGTGGCTGTATTGGTCAGTGCATTGAGTGTAGGAGTTGGGAGGGTCACGTTGTGGCTCTATTGGTCAGTGCGTTGAGTGTAGGAGTTGGGAGGGACACGTTGTGTCTGTATCGGTCAGTGTGTTGAGTGTAGGAGTTGGGAGGGACACGTTGTGTCTGTATCGGTCAGTGTGTTGTGGGTAGGAGTTGGGAGGGTCACGTTATGGCTGTATCGGTCAGTGCGTTGAGTGTAGGAGTTGGGAGGGTCACGTTGTGGCTCTATTGGTCAGTGCGTTGAGTGTAGGAGTTGGGAGGGACACGTTGTGTCTGTATCGGTCAGTGTGTTGAGTGTAGGAGTTGGGAGGGACACGTTGTGTCTGTATCGGTCAGTGCGTTGAGTGTAGGAGTTGGGAGGTCACGTTGTGGCTGTATTGGTCAGTGCGTTGAGTGTAGGGGTTGGGAAGGTCACGTTGTGGCTGTATCGGTCAGTGTGTTGGGTGTAGGGGTTGGGAGGGTCACGTTGTGGCTGTATTGGTCAGTGCGTTGAGTGTTGGAGTTGGGAGGGTCACGTTGTGGCTGTATTGGTCAGTGCGTTGAGTGTTGGAGTTGGGAGGGTCACGTTGTGGCTGTATCGGTCAGTGCGTTGAGTGTAGGAGTTGGGAGGGTCACGTTGTGGCTGTATTGGTCAGTGTGTTGAGTGTAGGAGTTGGGAGGGTCACGTTGTGGCTGTATTGGTCAGTGCGTTGAGTGTTGGAGTTGGGAGGGTCACGTTGTGGCTGTATTGGTCAGTGTGTTGAGTGTAGGAGTTGGGAGGGTCACGTTGTGGCTGTATTGGTCAGTGCGTTGAGTGTTGGAGTTGGGAGGGTCACGTTGTGGCTGTATCGGTCAGTGCGTTGAGTGTAGGAGTTGGGAGGGTCACGTTGTGGCTGTATTGGTCCGTGTGTTGAGTGTAGGAGTTGGGAGGGTCACGTTGTGGCTGTATTGGTCAGTGCGTTGAGTGTTGGAGTTGGGAGGGTCACGTTGTGGCTGTATTGGTCAGTGTGTTGAGTGTAGGAGTTGGGAGGGTCACGTTGTGGCTGTATTGGTCAGTGCGTTGAGTGTAGGAGTTGGGAGGGTCACGTTGTGGCTGTATTGGTCAGTGTGTTGAGTGTCAGAGTTGGGAGGTCACGTTGTGGCTGTATTGGTCAGTGCGTTGAGTGTAGGAGTTGGGAGGGTCATGTTGTGGCTGTATCGGTCAGTGTGTTGAGTGTAGGGGTTGGGAGGTCAAGTTGTGGCTGTATTGGTCAGTGTGTTGTGTGTAGGAGTTGGGAGGTCACGTTGTGGCTGTATTGGTCAGTGTGTTGAGTGTAGGAGTTGGGAGGGTCACGTTGTGGCTGTATCGGTCAGTGTGTTGAGTGTAGGAGTTGGGAGGGTCACGTTATGGCTGTATCGGTCAGTGCGTTGAGTGTCGGAGTTGGGAGGGTCACGTTGTGGCTGTATCGGTCAGTGTGTTGAGTGTAGGAGTTGGGAGGGTCACGTTGTGGCTGTATTGGTCAGTGTGTTGAGTGTAGGAGTTGGGAGGGTCACGTTGTGGCTGTATCGGTCAGTGTGTTGAGTGTAGGAGTTGGGAGGGTCACGTTGTGGCTGTATCGGTCAGTGCGTTGAGTGTAGGAGTTGGGAGGTCACGTTGTGGCTGTATTGGTCAGTGCGTTGAGTGTAGGAGTTGGGAGGGTCACGTTGTGGCTGTATCGGTCAGTGCGTTGAGTGTAGGAGTTGGGAGGTCACGTTGTGGCTGTATTGGTCAGTGCGTTGAGTGTAGGAGTTGGGAGGGTCACGTTGTGGCTGTATTGGTCAGTGTGTTGAGTGTAGGAGTTGGGAGGGTCACGTTGTGGCTGTATCGGTCAGTGTGTTGAGTGTAGGAGTTGGGAGGGTCACGTTGTGGCTGTATCGGTCAGTGTGTTGAGTGTAGGAGTTGGGAGGTCACGTTGTGGCTGTATCGGTCAGGGCCACTTTGGGAATACTGCGTTCGATTCCGCTCTCCCTATGACAGGAAGGATGTTGTGAAAGGGATCAGAAACGATTTCCGAGGATGTTGGGAGGTTTTGAGCCCGGGGAGTGTTTCCTCGGAGCGTCGGGCTGACCTGGCAGAGGTTTAGGTACGGCATATCTGGGCTGGCGTTGGACCGAAGGATCTGTTTGTGCGGTCAGTGCGATCTCCCACACGCGCAGTTGGGGTGGGGGGGGCAGACGATCCTGAGTCAGACCCCCTCCCCACCTCCCCACGTAACTCCTGCCGCACCCTTCGGGCTGACCCGGTCTGCCAGCCGCCCTCGCCCCCTCCCTCACGCGGCCCCGCCGTCTCTGCCCAGCTCAGAGGGGCAAAGGTCACCCGGCTGCCCCTCCCTCCCTCCCTCCCTCCGCCCCACCCATCCACCCACCGCCACCGGTCAGCTATCCAAGATGGCAGCCCCGCTCCCCCCCTCGCCCTCTGATTTCCTCCGGGGACAGGAGGAGTGTTGAGATTCCAGGAGGGGCGGGCGTGAGGGAAGGCAGGATGCGATGACCTGCATTGCGATAGCGACCTAGGTACCTGGACGCCGGGAAAGCCAGTCAAGTCTTCGACCTGCTCAGTCCTCTCTCTCTCTCTCTCTCTGTCAGTCTCAGCGTAGACTTTGGTGTCTTCACTCATTCCGGGAGTCAGGAAGATTACAGGGAAATAAGGAGGAAAGAGAGCTCTCACCGCCTCCCTCCTCAATCCTCGGAGTGACTCATGGCCAGGAGCACGCATCTCAGCCCGCAACTATTTTGCCTCAGGATGCAAATCCTGCACAATCACACCATGAGGTATCAGGTATTACTACACCTTCCTGGCTCTCTCAACCAGAGAGAGAGAGAGAGAGAGAGAGAGGGGGGAATGGACAGTGTATCTAACACACCCCGGTCCCAGAGAGAGAGAGGGGGGGAAAGGACAGTGTATCTAACACACCCCGGTCCCAGAGAGAGAGGGGGGAAAGGACAGTGTATCTAACACACCCCGGTCCCAGAGAGAGAGAGGGGGGAAAGGACAGTGTATCTAACACACCCCGGTCCCAGAGAGAGAGGGGGGGAAAGGACAGTGTATCTAACACACCCCGGTCCCAGAGAGAGAGAGAGAGGGGGGAAAGGACAGTGTATCTAACACACCCCGGTCCCAGAGAGAGAGAGAGAGAGGCCGGGAAAGGACAGTGTATCTAACACACCCCAGTCCCAGAGAGAGAGCGGGGGGGAAAGGACAGTGTATCTAACACACCCCGGTCCCAGAGAGAGAGAGAGGGGAAAGGACAGTGTATCTAACACACCCCGGTCCCAGAGAGAGAGGGGGGAAAGGACAGTGTATCTAACACACCCCAGTCCCAGAGAGAGAGAGGGGGGAAAGGACAGTGTATCTAACACACCCCGGTCCCAGAGAGAGAGAGAGGGGGGGAAAGGACAGTGTATCTAACACACCCCAGTCCCAGAGAGAGAGGGGGGGGGAAAGGACAGTGTATCTAACACACCCCGGTCCCAGAGAGAGAGGGGGGAAAGGACAGTGTATCTAACACACCCCGGTCCCAGAGAGAGAGGGGGGAAAGGACAGTGTATCTAACACACCCCGGTCCCAGAGAGAGAGAGGGGGAAAAGACAGTGTATCTAACACACCCCGGTCCCAGAGAGAGAAGGGGGAAAGGACAGTGTATCTAACACCCCCCGGTCCCAGAGAGAGAGAGGGGGGGGAAAGGACAGTGTATCTAACACACCCCGGTCCCAGAGAGAGAGAGGGGGGAAAGGACAGTGTATCTAACACACCCCGGTCCCAGAGAGAGAGGGGGGAAAGGACAGTGTATCTAACACCCCCCGGTCCCAGAGAGAGAGAGGGGGGGGAAAGGACAGTGTATCTAACACACCCCGGTCCCAGAGAGAGAGGGGGGAAAGGACAGTGTATCTAACACACCCCGGTCCCAGAGAGAGAGGGGGGGGGGAAAGGACAGTGTATCTAACACACCCCGGTCCCAGAGAGAGAGGGGGGAAAGGACAGTGTATCTAACACCCCCCGGTCCCAGAGAGAGAGAGGGGGGGGAAAGGACAGTGTATCTAACACACCCCGGTCCCAGAGAGAGAGGGGGGAAAGGACAGTGTATCTAACACACCCCGGTCCCAGAGAGAGTGGGGAAAGGACAGTGTATCTAACACACCCTGCTCCCAGAGAGAGAGAGGGGGGAAAGGACAGTGTATCTAACACACCCCGGTCCCAGAGAGAGAGAGAGAGGGGAAAGGATAGTGTATCTAACACACCCCGGTCTCAGAGAGAGAGAGAGAGGGGAAAGGACAGTGTATCTAACACACCCCGGTCCCAGAGAGAGAGGGGGAAAGGACAGTGTATCTAACACACCCTGCTCCCAGAGAGAGAGAGGGGGGAAAGGACAGTGTATCTAACACACCCCGGTCCCAGAGAGAGAGAGAGGGGAAAGGACAGTGTATCTAACACACCCCAGTCCCAGAGAGAGAGAGGGGGAAAGGACAGTGTATCTAACACACCCCGGTCCCAGAGAGAGGGGGGAAAGGACAGTGTATCTAACACACCCCGGTCCCAGAGAGAGAGGGGGGAAAGGACAGTGTATCTAACACACCCCGGTCCCAGAGAGAGAGGGGGGAAAGGACAGTGTATCTAACACACCCCGGTCCCAGAGAGAGAGGGGGGAAAGGACAGTGTATCTAACACACCCCGGTCCCAGAGAGAGAGGGGGGAAAGGACAGTGTATCTAACACACCCCGGTCCCAGAGAGAGAGTGGGGAAAGGACAGTGTATCTAACACACCCCGGTCCCAGAGAGAGAGAGGGGGGAAAGGACAGTGTATCTAACACACCCCGGTCCCAGAGAGAGAGAGGGGGGAAAGGACAGTGTATCTAACACACCCCGGTCCCAGAGAGAGAGAGAGGGGGGGAAAGGACAGTGTATCTAACACAACCCGGTCCCAGAGAGAGAGAGGGGGGAAAGGACAGTGTATCTAACACACCCCGGTCCCAGAGAGAGAGGGGGGAAAGGACAGTGTATCTAACACACCCCGGTCCCAGAGAGAGAGGGGGGAAAGGACAGTGTATCAAACACACCCCGGTCCCAGAGAGAGAGAGGGGGGGAAAGGACAGTGTATCTAACACACCCCGGTCCCAGAGAGAGGGAGGGGGGAAAGGACAGTGTATCTAACACACCCCGGTCCCAGAGAGAGAGGGGGGGGAAAGGACAGTGTATCTAACACACCCCGGTCCCAGAGAGAGAGGGGGAAAGGACAGTGTATCTAACACACCCTGCTCCCAGAGAGAGAGAGGGGGGAAAGGACAGTGTATCTAACACACCCCGGTCCCAGAGAGAGAGAGAGAGGGGAAAGGATAGTGTATCTAAC
>NW_028270179.1:43284511-43289511 GCF_037043375.1 Chiloscyllium plagiosum
TTTTTCTCTCTCCTCTCTGTTTCTCTCTCTCTGTCTGTTTTTCTCCCTATGTTTCTCTGTTTTCTCTCTGTTTCTCTCTCTCTGTCTCTCTCTTGCTGTTTCTGTTTCTCTAACCCACTCTCTCTGTCTCTATATATGTGTCTCTGGGCCTCTCTCTCTCTGTATATCTGTTGCCGTCTCTCCGCCTCTCTATTTCTTTAACCCTCCCTCTCTCTCTGTATATCTGTCTCTGTCCCCGTCTCTCTCTCTCTGTATATCTGTCTCTGTCCCCGTCTCTCTCTCTCTCTCTGTATATCTGTCTCTGTCCCCGTCTCTCTCTCTCTCTCTGTATATCTGTCTCTGTCCCCGTCTCTCTCTCTCTCTCTGTATCTGTCTCTGTCCCCATCTCTCTCTCTCTCTCTCTCTATCTGTCTCTGTCCCGTCTCTCTCTCTCTCTCTCTGTATATCTGTCTCTGTCCCCTTCTCTCTCTCTCTCTCTCTGAATATCTGTCTCTGTCCCCATCTCTCTCTCTCTCTCTCTGTATATCTGTCTCTGTCCCCATCTCTCTCTCTCTCTCTCTGTATATCTGTCTCTGTCCCCGTCTCTCTCTCTCTCTCTGTATATCTGTCTCTGTCCCCTTCTCTCTCTCTCTCTCTCTGTATATCTGTCTCTGTCCCCGTCTCTCTCTCTCTCTCTGTATATCTGTCTCTGTCCCCTTCTCTCTCTCTCTCTGTATATCTGTCTCTGTCCCCAACTCTCTCTCTCTGTATATCTGTCTCTGTCCCCGTCTCTCTCTCTCTCTCTCTGTATATCTGTCTCTGTCCCCGTCTCTCTCTCTCTCTGTATCTGTCTCTGTCCCCATCTCTCTCTCTCTCTCTCTGTATCTGTCTCTGTCCCCATCTCTCTCTCTCTCTCTCTGTATATCTGTCTCTGTCCCCATCTCTCTCTCTCTCTGTATATCTGTCTCTGTCCCCTTCTCTCTCTCTGTATATCTGTCTCTGTCCCCATCTCTCTCTCTCTCTGTATATCTGTCTCTGTCCCCTTCTCTCTCTCTCTCTGTATATCTGTCTCTGTCCCCATCTCTCTCTCTCTCTGTATATCTGTCTCTGTCCCCGTCTCTCTCGCTCTCTCTCTGTATATCTGTCTCTGTCCCCATCTCTCTCTCTCTCTGTATATCTGTCTCTGTCCCCTTCTCTCTCTCTCTCTGTATATCTGTCTCTGTCCCCATCTCTCTCTCTCTCTGTATATCTGTCTCTGTCCCCGTCTCTCTCTCTCTCTCTCTGTATATCTGTCTCTGTCCCCATCTCTCTCTCTCTCTGTATATCTGTCTCTGTCCCCATCTCTCTCTCTCTCTGTATATCTGTCTCTGTCCCCGTCTCTCTCGCTCTCTCTCTGTATATCTGTCTCTGTCCCCATCTCTCTCTCTCTCTGTATATCTGTCTCTGTCCCCTTCTCTCTCTCTCTCTCTGTTTATCTGTCTCTGTCCCCTTCTCTCTCTCTCTCTGTATATCTGTCTCTGTCCCCTTCTCTCTCTCCTTCTCTGAATATCTGTCTCTGTCCCCATCTCTCTCTCTCTCTGTATCTGTCTCTGTCCCCATCTCTCTCTCCTTCTCTGAATATCTGTCTCTGTCCCCATCTCTCTCTCTCTCTGAATATCTGTCTCTGTCCCCATCTCTCTCTCTCTCTCTCTGTATATCTGTCTCTGTCCCCGTCTCTCTCTCTCTCTCTGTATATCTGTCTCTGTCCCCGTCTCACTCTCTCTCTGTATCTGTCTCTGTCCCCGTCTCTCTCTCTCTCTGTATATCTGTCTCTGTCCCCTTCTCTCTCTCCTTCTCTGAATATCTGTCTCTGTCCCCATCTCTCTCTCTCTCTGTATATCTGTCTCTGTCCCCGTCTCTCTCTCTGTATATCTGTCTCTGTCCCTGTCTCTCTCTCTCTGAATATCTGTCTCTGTCCCCATCTCTCTCTCTCTCTGAATATCTGTCTCTGTCCCCTTCTCTCTCTCTCTCTGTATATCTGTCTCTGTCCCCTTCTCTCTCTCCTTCTCTGAATATCTGTCTCTGTCCCCATCTCTCTCTCTCTCTGAATATCTGTCTCTGTCCCCATCTCTCTCTCTCTCTCTCTGTATATCTGTCTCTGTCCCCGTCTCTCTCTCTCTCTCTGTATATCTGTCTCTGTCCCCGTCTCACTCTCTCTCTGTATCTGTCTCTGTCCCCGTCTCTCTCTCTCTCTGTATATCTGTCTCTGTCCCCTTCTCTCTCTCCTTCTCTGAATATCTGTCTCTGTCCCCATCTCTCTCTCTCTCTGTATATCTGTCTCTGTCCCCGTCTCTCTCTCTGTATATCTGTCTCTGTCCCTGTCTCTCTCTCTCTGAATATCTGTCTCTGTCCCCATCTCTCTCTCTCTCTGAATATCTGTCTCTGTCCCCTTCTCTCTCTCTCTCTCTGTTTATCTGTCTCTGTCCCTGTCTCTCTCTCTCTCTGTATATCTGTCTCTGTCCCCATCTCTCTCTCTCTCTGTATATCTGTCTCTGTCCCCATCTCTCTCTCTGTATATCTGTCTCTGTCCCTGTCTCTCTCTCTCTGAATATCTGTCTCTGTCCCCATCTCTCTCTCTCTCTGTATATCTGTCTCTGTCCCCATCTCTCTCTCTCTCTGTATATCTGTCTCTGTCCCCATCTCTCTCTCTCTCTGAATATCTGTCTCTGTCCCCGTCTCTCTCTCTCTCTCTCTGTATATCTGTCTCTGTCCCTGTCTCTCTCTCTCTCTGTATATCTGTCTCTGTCCCCATCTCTCTCTCTCTCTGTATATCTGTCTCTGTCCCCGTCTCTCTCTCTGTATATCTGTCCCTGTCCCTGTCTCTCTCTCTCTCTGTCTCTGTCCCCATCTCTCTCTCTCTGTATATCTGTCTCTGTCCCCTTCTCTCTCTCCTTCTCTGAATATCTGTCTCTGTCCCCATCTCTCTCTCTCTCTGTATATCTGTCTCTGTCCCCGTCTCTCTCGCTCTCTCTCTGAATATCTGTCTCTGTCCCCATCTCTCTCTCTCTCTGTATATCTGTCTCTGTCCCCGTCTCTCTCGCTCTCTCTCTGTATATCTGTCTCTGTCCCCATCTCTCTCTCTCTCTGTATATCTGTCTCTGTCCCCGTCTCTCTCTCTGTATATCTGTCTCGGTCCCTGTCTCTCTCTCTCTGAATATCTGTCTCTGTCCCCATCTCTCTCTCTCTCTGTATATCTGTCCCTGTCCCCGTCTCTCTCTCTCTCTCTCTCTGTATATCTGTCTCTGTCCCTGTCTCTCTCTCTCTCTGTCTCTGTCCCCGTCTCTCTCTCTTTCTCTCTGTATATCTGTCTCTGTGCCCATCTCTCTCTCTCTCTCTCTGAGTATATCTGTCTCTTCCTCTGTTCCCCGTCTCTCTCTCTCTCTGAGTATATCTGTCTCTGTCCCCGTTTCTCTCTGTATATCTGTCTCTGTCCCCATCTCTCTCTGTCTCTATATATCTGACTCTGTCCCCATCTCTCTCTCTGTATATCTGTCTCTGTCCCCGTCTCTCTCTCTCTCTCTCTCTGTATATCTGTCTCTGTCCCCATCTCGCTCTCTCTCTGTATATCTGTCTCTGTCCCTGTCTCTCTCTCTCTCTGTCTCTCTGTATATCTGTCTCTGTCCCCATCTCTCTCTGTATATCTGTCTCTGTCCCCGTCTGTCTTTCTCTCTCTCTCTCTCTGTATATCTGTCTCTGTCCCCATCTCTCTCTCTCTCTCTGTATATCTGTCTCTGTCCCCATCTCTCTCTCTCTGTATATCTGTCTCTGTCCCCGTCTCTCTCTCTCTCTCTCTCTGTATACCTGCCTATGTCCCCATCTCGCCCCCTCTCTCTGTCTCTGTCCCCGTCGCTCTCTCTCTCTCTCTCTCTTGGTCCCCATCTCTCTCTCTCTCTCTCTCTCTCTGTATATCTGTCTCTGTCCCCGTCTCTCTCTCTCTGAGTATATCTGTCTCTGTCCCCGTCTCTCTCTCTCTCTGAGTATATCTGTCTCTGTCCCCGTCTCGCTCTCTCTCTCTCTGTATATCTGTCTCTGTCCCCGTCTCTCTCTCTCTCTCTGTATATCTGTCTCTGTCCCCATCTCGCTCTCTCTCTGTATATCTGTCTCTGTCCCCGTCTCTCTCTCTCTCTCTGTATATCTGTCTCTGTCCCTGGTTCTCTCTCTCTCTGTATATCTGTCTCTGTCCCCGTCTCTCTCTCTCTCTGTATATCTGTCTCTGTCCCCATCTCGCTCTCTCTCTGTATATCTGTCTCTGTCCCTGTCTCTCTCTCTCTCTGTATATCTGTCTCTGTCCCCATCTCGCTCTCTCTCTGTATATCTGTCTCTGTCCCTGTCTCTCTCTCTCTCTGTATATCTGTCTCTGTCCCCATCTCTCTCTGTATATCTGTCTCTGTCCCCGTCTGTCTCTCTCTCTCTCTCTGTATATCTGTCTCTGTCCCCATCTCTCTCTCTCTGTATATCTGTCTCTGTCCCCGTCTCCCTCTCTCTCTCTCTCTCTGTATATCTGCCTATGTCCCCATCTCGCCCTCTCTCTCTGTCTCTGTCCCCGTCGCTCTCTCTCTCTCTCTCTCTCTTGGTCCCCATCTCTCTCTCACTCTCTCTCTCTCTCTGTATATCTGTCTCTGTCCCTGGTTCTCTCTCTCTGTATATTTGTCTCTGTCCCCGTCTCTCTCTCTCTCTCTCTGTATATCTGTCTCTGTCCCCGTCGCTCTCTCTCTCTCTCTCTCTTGGTCCCCATCTCTCTCTCTCTCTCTCTCTGTATATTTGTCTCTGTCCCCGTCTCTCTCTCTCTCTCTCTCTCTGTATATCTGTCTCTGTCCCCGTCTTGCTCTCTCTCTCTCTGTATATCTGTCTCTGTCCCCGTCTCTCTCTCTCTCTTTCTGTATATCTGTCTCTGTCCCCGTCTCTCTCTCTCTCTCTTTCTGTATATCTGTCTCTGTCCCCATCTCGCTCTCTCTCTCTGTATATCTGTCTCTGTCCCCGTC
>NW_028270179.1:43294511-43383013 GCF_037043375.1 Chiloscyllium plagiosum
CAGTCCCTGTGTGTATTATAAAGAACAGCAGTCCCTGTGTGTATTATCGTAAACAGCAGTCCCTGTGTGTATTATAAAGAACAGCAGTTCCTGTGTGTATTATAGTGAACAGCAGTCCCTGTGTGTATTATAGTGAACAGCAGTCCCTGTGTGTATTATAGTGAACAACAGTCCCTGTGTATATTATAGTGAACTGCTGTCTCTGTGTGTATAAAAGAGAACAGCAGTCCCTGTGTGTATAAAAGAGAACAGCAGTCCCTGTGTGTATTATAGTGAACAGCAGTCCCTGTGTGTATTATAGAGAACAGCAGTCCCTGTGTGTATTACAGTGAACAGCAGTCCCTGTGTGTATTACAGTGAACAGCAGTCCCTGTGTGTATTATAGTGAACAGCAGACCCTGTGTATATTATATTGGACAGCAGTCCTTGTGTGTATTATAGAGATCAACAGTCCCTGTGTGTATTATAGAGAACAGCAGTCCCTGTGTGTATTATAGTGAACAGCAGTCCCTGTGTGTATTATAGTGAACAGCAGTAACTGTGTGTATTATAGTGAACAGCAGTCCCTGTGTATATTATAGAGAACAGCAGTCCCTGTGTGTATTATAGTGAACAGCAGTCCCTGTGTGTATTATAGAGAACAGCAGTCCTTGTGTGTATTATAGAGAACAGCAGTCCCTGTGTGTATTAAAGTGAACAGCAGTCCCTGTGTATATTATAGAGAACAGCAGTCCCTGAGTGTATAAAAGAGAACAGCAGTCCCTGTGTGTATTATAGAGAACAGCAGTCCCTGTGTATATTATAGAGAACAGCAGTCCCTGTGTGTATTATAGTAAACAGCAGTCCCTATGTGTATTATCGAGAACAGCAGTCCCTGTGTATATTATAGTGAACAGCAGTCCCTGTGTATATTATAGAGAACAGCAGTCCCTGTGTGTATTATAGAGAACAGCAGTCCATGTGTGTATTATAGTGAACAGCGGTCCCTGTGTGTATTATAGTGAACAGCATTCCTGTGTGTATTATAGTGAACAGCAGTCCTTGTGTATATTATAGTGAACAGCAGTCCTTGTGTATATTATAGTCAACAGCAGTCCTTGTGTATATTACAGTGAACACCAGTCCCTGTGTGTATTATAGTGAACAGCAGTCCCTGTGTGTATTGTAGAGAACAGCAGTCCCTGTGTGTATTATAGAGAACAGCAGTCCCTGGGTGTATTTTAGTGAACAGCAGTCCCTGTGTGTGTATTATAGAGAACAGCAGTCCCTGTGTGTATTATAGTGAACAGCAGTTCCTGTGTGTATTATAGAGAACAGCAGTCCTTGTGTGTATTATAGAGAACAGCAGTCCATGAGTATATTATAGAGAACAGCAGTCCCTGTGTGTATTATAGAGAACAGCAGTCCCTGTGTGTATTATTGTGAACAGCAGTCACTGTGTGTATGATAGAGAACAGCAGTTCCTGTGTGTATTATAGTGAACAGCAGTCCCTGTGTGTATTATAGAGAACAGCGGTCCCTGTGTGTATTATAGTGAACAGCATTCCTGTGTGTATTATAGTGAACAGCAGTCCTTGTGTATATTATAGTGAACAGCAGTCCTTGTGTATATTATAGTGAACAGCAGTCCTTGTGTATATTGCAGTGAACACCAGTCCCTGTGTGTATTATAGTGAACAGCAGTCCCTGTGTGTATTGTAGAGAACAGCAGTCCCTGTGTGTATTATAGAGAACAGCAGTCCCTGGGTGTATTTTAGTGAACAGCAGTCCCTGTGTGTGTATTATAGAGAACAGCAGTCCCTGTGTGTATTATAGTGAACAGCAGTTCCTGTGTGTATTATAGAGAACAGCAGTCCTTGTGTGTATTATAGAGAACAGCAGTCCATGAGTATATTATAGAGAACAGCAGTCCCTGTGAGTATTATAGAGAACAGCAGTCCCTGTGTGTATTATTGTGAACAGCAGTCCCTGTGTGTATGATAGAGAACAGCAGTTCCTGTGTGTATTATAGTGAACAGCAGTTCCTGTGTGTATTATAGTGAACAGCAGTCCCTTTGTGTATTATAGTGAACAGCAGTCCCTGTGTGTATTATAGTGAACAGCAGTCCCTGTGTGTATTATAGTGAACAGCAGTCCCTGTGTGTATTATAGTGAACAGCAGTCCCTGTGTGTATTATAGAGAACAGCAGTTCCTGTGTATATTTTAGTGAACAGCAGTCCCTGGGTGTATTATAGTGAACACCAGTCCTTGTGTGTATTATAGAGAACAGCGGTCCCTGTGTATATGAAAGTGAACAGCAGTCCCTGTGTGTATTATAGTGAACAGCAGTCCCTGTGTGTATTATAGAGAACAGCAGTCCCTGCGTATATTATAGTGAACAGCAGTCCTTGTATGTATTATAGAGAACAGCGGTCCCTGTGTGTATTATAGTGAACAGCAGTCCCTGTGTGGATTATAGTGAACAGCAGTCCCTGTGTGTATTATAGAGAACAGCAGTCCCTGTGTGTATTATAGTGAACAGCAGTCCCTGTGTGTATTATAGTGAACAGCAGTCCCTGTGTGTATTATAGTGAACAGCAGTCCCTGTGTGTATTATAGAGAACAGCAGTTCCTGTGTGTATTATAGAGAACAGCAGTCCCTGTGTGTATTATAGAGAACAGCAGTCCCTGTGTATTATAGAGAACAGCTGTTCCTGTGTATATTATAGTGAACAGCAGTCCCTGTGTGTATTATAGTGAACAGCAGTCCCTGTGTGTATTATAGAGAACAGCAGTCCCTGTGTGTATTATAGTGAACAGCAGTCCCTGTGTGTATAATAGTGAACAGCAGTTCCTGTGTGTATTATTGTGAACAGCAGTTCCTGTGTGTATTATAGTGAACAGCAGTCCCTGGGTATATTATAGTGAACAGCAGTCCCTGTGTGTATTATAGAGAACAGCAGTCCCTGTGTGTATTATGGAGAACAGCAGTCCCTGTGTATATTATACAGAACAGCAGTCCCTGTGTGTATTATAGTGAACAGCAGTCCCTGTGTGTATTATAGAGAACAGCAGTCCCTGTGTATTATAGAGAACAGCTGTTCCTGTGTATATTATAGAGAACAGCAGTCCCTGTGTGTATTAAAGTGAACAGCAGTCCCTGTGTATATTATAGAGAACAGCAGTCCCTGTGTATATTATAGAGAACAGCAGTCCCTGTGTGTATTATAGAGAACAGCGGTCCCTGTGTATATGAAAGTGAACAGCAGTCCCTGTGTGTATTATAGTGAACAGCAGTCCCTGTGTGTATTATAGAGAACAGCAGTCCCTGTGTATATTATAGAGAACAGCAGTCCCTGTGTGTATTATAGTGAACAGCAGTCCCTGTGTATATTATAGTGAACAGCAGTCCCTGTGTGTATTATAGAGAACAGCGGTCCCTGTGTGTATTATAGTGAAGAGCAGTCCCTGTGTGTATTATAGAGAACAGCATTCCTGTGTGTATTATAGAGAACAGCATTCCTTCTGTATATTATAGTGAACAGCATTCCTTGTGTATATTATAGTGAACAGCAGTCCTTGTGTATATTATAGTGAACAGCAGTCCTTGTGTATATTACAGTGAACACCAGTCCCTGTGTGTATTATAGTGAACAGCAGTCCCTGTGTGTGTTGTAGAGAACAGCAGTCCCTGTGTGTATTATAGAGAACAGCAGTCCCTGGGTGTATTTTAGTGAACAGCAGTCCCTGTGTGTGCATTATAGAGAACAGCAGTCCCTGTGTGTATTATAGTGAACAGCAGTTCCTGTGTGTATTATAGAGAACACCAGTCCCTGTGTATATTATAGTGAACAGCAGTCCCTGTGTGTGTTGTAGAGAACAGCAGTCCCTGTGTGTATTATAGAGAACAGCAGTCCCTGGGTGTATTTTAGTGAACAGCAGTCCCTGTGTGTGCATTATAGAGAACAGCAGTCCCTGTGTGTATTATAGTGAACAGCAGTTCCTGTGTGTATTATAGAGAACAGCAGTCCCTGTGTGTATTATAGAGAACAGCAGTCCATGAGTATATTATAGTGAACAGCAGTCCCTGTGTATATTATAGAGAACAGCAGTCCCTGTGTGTATTATTGTGAACAGCAGTCCCTGTGTGTATTATAGTGAAAAGCGGTCCCTGTGTGTATTATAGAGAACAGCAGTTCCTGTGTGTATTATAGTGAACAGCAGTCCCTGTGTGTATTATAGTGAACAGCAGTACCTGTGTGTATTATAGTGAACAGCAGTCCCTGTGTGTATTATAGAGAACAGCAGTTCCTGTGTGTATTATAGTGAACAGCAGTTCCTGAGTGTATTATAGAGAACAGCAGTCCCTGTGTGTATTATAGTGAAAAGCAGTCCCTGTGTGTATTATAGAGAACAGCAGTTCCTGTGTGTATTATAGTGAACAGTAGTCCCTGTGTGTATTATAGTGAACAGCAGTCCCTGTGTGTATTATAGTGAACAGCAGTCCCTGTGTGTATTATAGAGAACAGCAGTTCCTGTGTGTATTATAGTGAACAGTAGTCCCTGTGTATTATAGAGAACAGCAGTTCCTGTGTGTATTATTGTGAACAGCAGTCCCTGTGTGTATTATAGAGAACAGCAGTCCCTCTGTGTATTATAGAGAAAAGCAGTCCCTGTGTGTATTATAGTGAACAGCAGTTCCTGTGTGTATTATAGTGAACAGCAGTCCCTGTGTGTATTATAGAGAACAGCAGTTCCTGTGTATATTTTAGTGAACAGCAGTCCCTGGGTGTATTATAGTGATCAGCAGTCCTTGTGTGTATTATAGAGAACAGCGGTCCCTGTGTATATGAAAGTGAACAGCAGTCCCAGTGTGTATTATAGTGAACAGCAGTCCCTGTGTGTATTATAGAGAACAGCAGTTCCTGTGTATATTATAGTGAACAGCAGTCCTTGTGTGTATTATAGAGAACAGCGGTCTCTGTGTGTATTATAGTGAACAGCAGTCCCTGTGTGTATTATAGTGAACAGCAGTCCCTGTGTGTATTATAGAGAACAGCAGAACCTGTGTGTATTATAGTGAACAGCAGTCCCTGTGTGTATTATAGTGAACAGCAGTCCCTGTGTGTATTATAGTGAACAGCAGTCCCTGTGTGTATTATAGTGAACAGCAGTCCCTTTGTGTATTATAGAGAACAGCAGTCCCTGTGTATATTATAGTGAACAGCAGACCCTGTGTATATTATATTGGACAGCAGTCCTTGTGTGTATTATAGAGATCAACAGTCCCTGTATGTATTATAGAGAACAGCAGTCCCTGTGTGTATTATAGTGAACAGCAGTCCCTGTGTGTATTATAGTGAACAGCAGTCCCTGTGTGTATTATAGTGAACAGCAGTAACTGTGTGTATTATAGTGAACAGCAGTCCCTGTGTATATTATAGAGAACAGCAGTCCCTGTGTGTATTATAGAGAACAGCAGTCCCTGTGTGTATTAAAGTGAACAGCAGTCCCTGTGTATATTATAGAGTACAGCAGTCCCTGAGTGTATAAAAGAGAACAGCAGTCCCTGTGTGTATTATAGTGAACAGCAGTCCCTGTGTATATTATAGAGAACAGCAGTCCCTGTGTGTATTATAGTGAACAGCAGTCCCTGTGTATATTATAGTGAACAGCAGTCCCTGTGTGTATTATAGAGAACAGCGGTCCCTGTGTGTATTATAATGAACAGCAGTCCCTGTGTGTATTATAGTGAACACCAGTCCCTGTGTGTATTATAGTGAAGAGCAGTCCCTGTGTGTATTGTAGAGAACAGCAGTCCCTGTGTGTATTATAGAGAACAGCAGTCCCTGGGTGTATTTTAGTGAACAGCAGTCCCTGTGTGTGTATTATAGAGAACAGCAGTCCCTGTGTGTATTATAGTGAACAGCAGTTCCTGTGTGTATTATAGAGAACAGCAGTCCCTGTGTGTATTATAGAGAACAGCAGTCCATGAGTATATTATAGAGAACAGCAGTCCCTATGTGTATTATAGAGAACAGCAGTCCCTGTGTGTATTATTGTGAACAGCAGTCCCTGTGTGTATTATAGAGAACAGCAGTTCCTGTGTGTATTATAGTGAACAGCAGTTCCTGTGTGTATTATAGTGAACAGCAGTCCCTTTGTGTATGAAAGAGAACAGCAGTCCCTGTGTGTATTTTAGTGAACAGCAGTCCCTGTGTGTATTATAGTGAACAGCAGTCCCTGTGTGTATTATAGTGAACAGCAGTCCCTGTGTGTATTATAGAGAACAGCAGTTCCTGTGTATATTTTAGTGAACAGCAGTCCCTGGGTGTATTATAGTGAACACCAGCCCTTGTGTGTATTATAGAGAACAGCGGTCCCTGTGTATATGAAAGTGAACAGCAGTCCCTGTGTGTATTATAGTGAACAGCAGTCCCTGTGTGTATTATAGAGAACAGCAGTCCCTGCGTATATTATAGTGAACAGCAGTCCTTGTGTGCATTATAGAGAACAGCGGTCCCTGTGTGTATTATAGTGAACAGCAGTCCCTGTGTGTATTATAGTGAACAGCAGTCCCTGTGTGTATCATAGAGAACAGCAGTACCTGTGTGTATTATAGTGAACAGCAGTCCCTCTGTGTATTAAAGTGAACAGCAGTCCCTGTGTGTATTATAGAGAACAGCAGTTCCTGTGTGTATTATAGAGAACAGCAGTCCCTGTGTGTATTATAGAGAACAGCAGTCCCTGTGTATTATAGAGAACAGCTGTTCCTGTGTATATTATAGTGAACAGCAGTCCCTGTGTGTATTATAGTGAACAGCAGTCCCTGTGTGTATTATAGAGAACAGCAGTCCCTGTGTGTATTATAGTGAACAGCAGTCCCTGTGTGTATTATAGAGAACAGCAGTTCCTGTGTGTATTATAGAGAACAGCAGTCCCTGTGTGTATTATAGTGAACAGCAGTCCCTGTGTGTATTATAGAGAACAGCAGTCCCTGGGTATATTATAGTGAACAGCAGTCCCTGTGTGTATTATAGAGAACAGCAGTCCCTGTGTATTATCGTGAACAGCAGTTCCTGTGTGTATTATAGTGAACAGCAGTTCCTGTGTGTATTATAGTGAACAGCAGTCCCTGGGTATATTATAGTGAACAGCAGTCCCTGTGTGTATTATAGAGAACAGCAGTCCCTGTGTATATTATAGAGAACAGCAGTCCCTGTGTATATTATAGTGAACAGCAGTCCCTGTGTATTATAGAGAACAGCTGTTCCTGTGTATATGATAGAGAACAGCAGTCCCTGTGTGTATTAAAGTGAACAGCAGTCCCTGTGTATATTATAGAGAACAGCAGTCCCTGAGTGTATAAAAGAGAACAGCAGTCCCTGTGTGTATTATAGTGAACAGCAGTCCCTGTGTGTATTATTGTGAACAGCAGTCCCTGTGTGTATTAGAGAGAACAGCAGTCCTTGTGTATATTATAGTGAACAGCATTCCTTGTGTATATTATAGTGAACAGCAGTCCTTGTGTATATTACAGTGAACACCAGTCCCTGTGTGTATTATAGTGAACAGCAGTCCCTGTGTGTATTATAGAGAACAGCAGTCCCTGTGTGTATTATAGTGAACAGCATTCGTTGTGTATATTATAGTGAACAGCATTCCTTGTATATATTATAGTGAACAGCATTCCTTGTGTATATTATAGTGAACAGCAGTCCTTGTGTATATTATAGTGAACAGCAGTCCTTGTGTATATTACAGTGAACACCAGTCCCTGTGTGTATTATAGTGAACAGCAGTCCCTGTGTGTATTATAGTGAACAGCAGTCCCTGTGTGTATTATAGAGAACAGCAGTCCTTGTGTATATTATAGAGAACAGCATTCCTTGTGTATATTATAGTGAACAGCAGTCCTTGTGTATATTATAGTGAACAGCAGTCCTTGTGTATATTACAGTGAACACCAGTCCCTGTGTGTATTATAGTGAACAGCAGTCACTGTGTGTATTGTAGAGAACAGCAGTCCCTGTGTGTATTATAGAGAACAGCAGTCCCTGGGTGTATTTTAGTGAACAGCAGTCCCTGTGTGTGTATTATAGAGAACAGCAGTCCCTGTGTGTATTATAGTGAACAGCAGTTCCTGTGTGTATTATAGAGAACAGCAGTCCCTGTGTGTATTATAGAGAACAGCAGTCCCTGTGTGTATTATAGAGAACAGCAGTCCCTGGGTGTATTATAGTGAACAGCAGTCCTTGTGTGTATTATAGAGAACAGCGGTCCCTGTGTATATGAAAGTGAACAGCAGTCCCTGTGTGTATTATAGTGAACAGCAGTCCTTGTGTGCATTATGGAGAACAGCGGTCCCTGTGTGTATTATAGTGAACAGCAGTCCCTGTGTGTATTATAGTGAACAGCAGTCCCTGTGTGTATCATAGAGAACAGCAGTACCTGTGTGTATTATAGTGAACAGCAGTCCCTGTGTGTATTATAGTGAACAGCAGTCCCTGTGTGTATTATAGTGAACAGCAGTCCCTCTGTGTATTAAAGTGAACAGCAGTCCCTGTGTGTATTATAGAGAACAGCAGTTCCTGTGTGTATTATAGAGAACAGCAGTCCCTGTGTGTATTATAGAGAACAGCAGTCCCTGTGTATTATAGAGAACAGCTGTTCCTGTGTATATTATAGTGAACAGCAGTCCCTGTGTGTATTATAGTGAACAGCAGTCCCTGTGTGTATTATAGAGAACAGCAGTCCCTGTGTGTATTATAGTGAACAGCAGTCCCTGTGTGTATTATAGAGAACAGCAGTTCCTGTGTGTATTATAGAGAACAGCAGTCACTGTGTGTATTATAGTGAACAGCAGTCCCTGTGTGTATTATAGAGAACAGCAGTCCCTGGGTATATTATATTGAACAGCAGTCCCTGTGTGTATTATAGAGAACAGCAGTCCCTGTGTATTATCGTGAACAGCAGTTCCTGTGTGTATTATAGTGAACAGCAGTTCCTGTGTGTATTATAGTGAACAGCAGTCCCTGGGTATATTATAGTGAACAGCAGTCCCTGTGTGTATTATAGAGAACAGCAGTCCCTGTGTATATTATAGAGAACAGCAGTCCCTGTGTATATTATAGTGAACAGCAGTCCCTGTGTATTATAGAGAACAGCTGTTCCTGTGTATATGATAGAGAACAGCAGTCCCTGTGTGTATTAAAGTGAACAGCAGTCCCTGTGTATATTATAGAGAACAGCAGTCCCTGAGTGTATAAAAGAGAACAGCAGTCCCTGTGTGTATTATAGTGAACAGCAGTCCCTGTGTGTATTATTGTGAACAGCAGTCCCTGTGTGTATTAGAGAGAACAGCAGTCCTTGTGTATATTATAGTGAACAGCATTCCTTGTGTATATTATAGTGAACAGCAGTCCTTGTGTATATTACAGTGAACACCAGTCCCTGTGTGTATTATAGTGAACAGCAGTCCCTGTGTGTATTATAGAGAACAGCAGTCCCTGTGTGTATTATAGTGAACAGCATTCGTTGTGTATATTATAGTGAACAGCATTCCTTGTATATATTATAGTGAACAGCATTCCTTGTGTATATTATAGTGAACAGCAGTCCTTGTGTATATTATAGTGAACAGCAGTCCTTGTGTATATTACAGTGAACACCAGTCCCTGTGTGTATTATAGTGAACAGCAGTCCCTGTGTGTATTATAGTGAACAGCAGTCCCTGTGTGTATTATAGAGAACAGCAGTCCCTGGGTGTATTTTAGTGAACAGCAGTCCCTGTGTGTGTATTATAGAGAACAGCAGTCCTTGTGTATATTATAGTGAACAGCAGTCCTTGTGTATATTACAGTGAACACCAGTCCCTGTGTGTATTATAGTGAACAGCAGTCACTGTGTGTATTGTAGAGAACAGCAGTCCCTGTGTGTATTATAGAGAACAGCAGTCCCTGGGTGTATTTTAGTGAACAGCAGTCCCTGTGTGTGTATTATAGAGAACAGCAGTCCCTGTGTGTATTATAGTGAACAGCAGTTCCTGTGTGTATTATAGAGAACAGCAGTCCCTGTGTGTATTATAGAGAACAGCAGTCCCTGTGTGTATTATAGAGAACAGCAGTCCCTGGGTGTATTATAGTGAACAGCAGTCCTTGTGTGTATTATAGAGAACAGCGGTCCCTGTGTATATGAAAGTGAACAGCAGTCCCTGTGTGTATTATAGTGAACAGCAGTCCCTGTGTGTATTATAGTGAACAGCAGTCCCTGTGTATATTATAGAGAACAGCAGTCCCTGTGTGTATTATAGAGAACAGCAGTCCCTGTGTGTATTAAAGTGAACAGCAGTCCCTGTGTATATTATAGAGTACAGCAGTCCCTGAGTGTATAAAAGAGAACAGCAGTCCCTGTGTGTATTATAGTGAACAGCAGTCCCTGTGTATATTATAGTGAACAGCAGTCCCTGTGTGTATTATAGAGAACAGCGGTCCCTGTGTGTATTATAATGAACAGCAGTCCCTGTGTGTATTATAGAGAACAGCATTCCTGTGTGTATTATAGTGAACACCAGTCCCTGTGTGTATTATAGTGAAGAGCAGTCCCTGTGTGTATTGCAGAGAACAGCAGTCCCTGTGTGTATTATAGAGAACAGCAGTCCCTGGGTGTATTTTAGTGAACAGCAGTCCCTGTGTGTGTATTATAGAGAACAGCAGTCCCTGTGTGTATTATAGTGAACAGCAGTTCCTGTGTGTATTATAGAGAACAGCAGTCCCTGTGTGTATTATAGAGAACAGCAGTCCATGAGTATATTATAGAGAACAGCAGTCCCTATGTGTATTATAGAGAACAGCAGTCCCTGTGTGTATTATTGTGAACAGCAGTCCCTGTGTGTATTATAGAGAACAGCAGTTCCTGTGTGTATTTTAGTGAACAGCAGTCCCTGTGTGTATTATAGTGAACAGCAGTCCCTGTGTGTATTATAGTGAACAGCAGTCCCTGTGTGTATTATAGAGAACAGCAGTTCCTGTGTATATTTTAGTGAACAGCAGTCCCTGGGTGTATTATAGTGAACACCAGCCCTTGTGTGTATTATAGAGAACAGCGGTCCCTGTGTATATGAAAGTGAACAGCAGTCCCTGTGTGTATTATAGTGAACAGCAGTCCCTGTGTGTATTATAGAGAACAGCAGTCCCTGCGTATATTATAGTGAACAGCAGTCCTTGTGTGCATTATAGAGAACAGCGGTCCATGTGTGTATTATAGTGAACAGCAGTCCCTGTGTGTATTATAGTGAACAGCAGTCCCTGTGTGTATTATAGAGAACAGCAGTACCTGTGTGTATTATAGTGAACAGCAGTCCCTGTGTGTATTATAGTGAACAGCAGTCCCTGTGTGTATTATAGTGAACAGCAGTCCCTCTGTGTATTAAAGTGAACAGCAGTCCCTGTGTGTATTATAGAGAACAGCAGTTCCTGTGTGTATTATAGAGAACAGCAGTCCCTGTGTGTATTATAGAGAACAGCAGTCCCTGTGTATTATAGAGAACAGCAGTCCCTGGGTGTATTTTAGTGAACAGCAGTCCCTGTGTGTGTATTATAGAGAACAGCAGTCCCTGTGTGAATTATAGTGAACAGCAGTTCCTGTGTGTATTATAGAGAACAGCAGTCCCTGTGTGTATTATAGAGAACAGCAGTCCCTGTGTGTATTATAGAGAACAGCAGTCCCTGGGTGTATTATAGTGAACAGCAGTCCTTGTGTGTATTATAGAGAACAGCGGTCCCTGTGTATATGAAAGTGAACAGCAGTCCCTGTGTGTATTATAGTGAACAGCAGTCCCTGTGTGTATTATAGTGAACAGCAGTAACTGTGTGTATTATAGTGAACAGCAGTCCCTGTGTATATTATAGAGAACAGCAGTCCCTGTGTGTATTATAGAGAACAGCAGTCCCTGTGTGTATTAAAGTGAACAGCAGTCCCTGTGTATATTATAGAGTACAGCAGTCCCTGAGTGTATAAAAGAGAACAGCAGTCCCTGTGTGTATTATAGTGAACAGCAGTCCCTGTGTATATTATAGTGAACAGCAGTCCCTGTGTGTATTATAGAGAACAGCGGTCCCTGTGTGTATTATAATGAACAGCAGTCCCTGTGTGTATTATAGAGAACAGCATTCCTGTGTGTATTATAGTGAACACCAGTCCCTGTGTGTATTATAGTGAAGAGCAGTCCCTGTGTGTATTGTAGAGAACAGCAGTCCCTGTGTGTATTATAGAGAACAGCAGTCCCTGGGTGTATTTTAGTGAACAGCAGTCCCTGTGTGTGTATTATAGAGAACAGCAGTCCCTGTGTGTATTATAGTGAACAGCAGTTCCTGTGTGTATTATAGAGAACAGCAGTCCCTGTGTGTATTATAGAGAACAGCAGTCCATGAGTATATTATAGAGAACAGCAGTCCCTATGTGTATTATAGAGAACAGCAGTACCTGTGTGTATTATTGTGAACAGCAGTCCCTGTGTGTATTATAGAGAACAGCAGTTCCTGTGTGTATTTTAGTGAACAGCAGTCCCTGTGTGTATTATAGTGAACAGCAGTCCCTGTGTGTATTATAGTGAACAGCAGTCCCTGTGTGTATTATAGAGAACAGCAGTTCCTGTGTATATTTTAGTGAACAGCAGTCCCTGGGTGTATTATAGTGAACACCAGCCCTTGTGTGTATTATAGAGAACAGCGGTCCCTGTGTATATGAAAGTGAACAGCAGTCCCTGTGTGTATTATAGTGAACAGCAGTCCCTGTGTGTATTATAGAGAACAGCGGTCCCTGTGTGTATTATAGTGAACAGCAGTCCCTGTGTGTATTATTGTGAACAGCAGTCCCTGTGTGTATTAGAGAGAACAGCAGTCCTTGTGTATATTATAGTGAACAGCATTCCTTGTGTATATTATAGTGAACAGCAGTCCTTGTGTATATTACAGTGAACACCAGTCCCTGGGTGTATTATAGTGAACACCAGCCCTTGTGTGTATTATAGAGAACAGCGGTCCCTGTGTATATGAAAGTGAACAGCAGTCCCTGTGTGTATTATAGTGAACAGCAGTCCCTGTGTGCATTATAGAGAACAGCGGTCCCTGTGTGTATTATAGTGAACAGCAGTCCCTGTGTGTATTATAGTGAACAGCAGTCCCTGTGTGTATTATAGAGAACAGCAGGACCTGTGTGTATTATAGTGAACAGCAGTCCCTGTGTGTATTATAGTGAACAGCAGTCCCTGTGTGTATTATAGTGAACAGCAGTCCCTCTGTGTATTAAAGTGAACAGCAGTCCCTGTGTGTATTATAGAGAACAGCAGTTCCTGTGTGTATTATAGAGAACAGCAGTCCCTGTGTGTATTATAGAGAACAGCAGTCCCTGTGTATTATAGAGAACAGCTGTTCCTGTGTATATTATAGTGAACAGCAGTCCCTGTGTGTATTATAGTGAACAGCAGTCCCTGTGTGTATTATAGAGAACAGCAGTCCCTGTGTGTATTATAGTGAACAGCAGTCCCTGTGTGTATTATAGAGAACAGCAGTTCCTGTGTGTATTATAGAGAACAGCAGACCCTGTGTGTATTACAGTGAACAGCAGTCCCTGTGTGTCTTATAGTGAACAGCAGTCCCTGTGTGTATTATAGTGAACAGCAGTCCCTGTGTGTATTATAGAGAACAGCAGTCCCTGGGTGTATTATAGTGAACAGCAGTCCCTGTGTGTATTATAGAGAACAGCAGTTCCTGTGTATATTATAGAGAACAGCAGACCCTGTGTGTATTATAGTGAACAGCAGTCCCTGTGTGTATTATAGAGAACAGCAGTCCCTGGGTATATTATAGTGAACAGCAGTCCCTGTGTGTATTATAGAGAACAGCAGTCCCTGTGTATTATCGTGAACAGCAGTTCCTGTGTGTATTATAGTGAACAGCAGTCCCTGGGTATATTATAGTGAACAGCAGTCCCTGTGTGTATTATAGAGAACAGCAGTCCCTGTGTATATTATAGAGAACAGCAGTCCCTGTGTATATTATAGTGAACAGCAGTCCCTGTGTATTATAGAGAACAGCTGTTCCTGTGTATATGATAGAGAACAGCAGTCCCTGTGTGTATTAAAGTGAACAGCAGTCCCTGTGTATATTATAGAGAACAGCAGTCCCTGAGTGTATAAAAGAGAACAGCAGTCCCTGTGTGTATTATAGTGAACAGCAGTCCCTGTGTGTATTATTGTGAACAGCAGTCCCTGTGTGTATTAGAGAGAACAGCAGTCCTTGTGTATATTATAGTGAACAGCATTCCTTGTGTATATTATAGTGAACAGCAGTCCTTGTGTATATTACAGTGAACACCAGTCCCTGTGTGTATTATAGTGAACAGCAGTCCCTGTGTGTATTATAGAGAACAGCAGTCCCTGTGTGTATTATAGTGAACAGCATTCGTTGTGTATATTATAGTGAACAGCATTCCTTGTATATATTATAGTGAACAGCATTCCTTGTGTATATTATAGTGAACAGCAGTCCTTGTGTATATTATAGTGAACAGCAGTCCTTGTGTATATTACAGTGAACACCAGTCCCTGTGTGTATTATAGTGAACAGCAGTCCCTGTGTGTATTATAGTGAACAGCAGTCCCTGTGTGTATTATAGAGAACAGCAGTCCTTGTGTATATTATAGAGAACAGCATTCCTTGTGTATATTATAGTGAACAGCAGTCCTTGTGTATATTATAGTGAACAGCAGTCCTTGTGTATATTACAGTGAACACCAGTCCCTGTGTGTATTATAGTGAACAGCAGTCACTGTGTGTATTGTAGAGAACAGCAGTCCCTGTGTGTATTATAGAGAACAGCAGTCCCTGGGTGTATTTTAGTGAACAGCAGTCCCTGTGTGTGTATTATAGAGAACAGCAGTCCCTGTGTGTATTATAGTGAACAGCAGTTCCTGTGTGTATTATAGAGAACAGCAGTCCCTGTGTGTATTATAGAGAACAGCAGTCCCTGTGTGTATTATAGAGAACAGCAGTCCCTGGGTGTATTATAGTGAACAGCAGTCCTTGTGTGTATTATAGAGAACAGCGGTCCCTGTGTATATGAAAGTGAACAGCAGTCCCTGTGTGTATTATAGTGAACAGCAGTCCTTGTGTGCATTATGGAGAACAGCGGTCCCTGTGTGTATTATAGTGAACAGCAGTCCCTGTGTGTATTATAGTGAACAGCAGTCCCTGTGTGTATCATAGAGAACAGCAGTACCTGTGTGTATTATAGTGAACAGCAGTCCCTGTGTGTATTATAGTGAACAGCAGTCCCTGTGTGTATTATAGTGAACAGCAGTCCCTCTGTGTATTAAAGTGAACAGCAGTCCCTGTGTGTATTATAGAGAACAGCAGTTCCTGTGTGTATTATAGAGAACAGCAGTCCCTGTGTGTATTATAGAGAACAGCAGTCCCTGTGTATTATAGAGAACAGCTGTTCCTGTGTATATTATAGTGAACAGCAGTCCCTGTGTGTATTATAGTGAACAGCAGTCCCTGTGTGTATTATAGAGAACAGCAGTCCCTGTGTGTATTATAGTGAACAGCAGTCCCTGTGTGTATTATAGAGAACAGCAGTTCCTGTGTGTATTATAGAGAACAGCAGTCACTGTGTGTATTATAGTGAACAGCAGTCCCTGTGTGTATTATAGAGAACAGCAGTCCCTGGGTATATTATATTGAACAGCAGTCCCTGTGTGTATTATAGAGAACAGCAGTCCCTGTGTATTATCGTGAACAGCAGTTCCTGTGTGTATTATAGTGAACAGCAGTTCCTGTGTGTATTATAGTGAACAGCAGTCCCTGGGTATATTATAGTGAACAGCAGTCCCTGTGTGTATTATAGAGAACAGCAGTCCCTGTGTATATTATAGAGAACAGCAGTCCCTGTGTATATTATAGTGAACAGCAGTCCCTGTGTATTATAGAGAACAGCTGTTCCTGTGTATATGATAGAGAACAGCAGTCCCTGTGTGTATTAAAGTGAACAGCAGTCCCTGTGTATATTATAGAGAACAGCAGTCCCTGAGTGTATAAAAGAGAACAGCAGTCCCTGTGTGTATTATAGTGAACAGCAGTCCCTGTGTGTATTATTGTGAACAGCAGTCCCTGTGTGTATTAGAGAGAACAGCAGTCCTTGTGTATATTATAGTGAACAGCATTCCTTGTGTATATTATAGTGAACAGCAGTCCTTGTGTATATTACAGTGAACACCAGTCCCTGTGTGTATTATAGTGAACAGCAGTCCCTGTGTGTATTATAGAGAACAGCAGTCCCTGTGTGTATTATAGTGAACAGCATTCGTTGTGTATATTATAGTGAACAGCATTCCTTGTATATATTATAGTGAACAGCATTCCTTGTGTATATTATAGTGAACAGCAGTCCTTGTGTATATTATAGTGAACAGCAGTCCTTGTGTATATTACAGTGAACACCAGTCCCTGTGTGTATTATAGTGAACAGCAGTCCCTGTGTGTATTATAGTGAACAGCAGTCCCTGTGTGTATTATAGAGAACAGCAGTCCTTGTGTATATTATAGAGAACAGCATTCCTTGTGTATATTATAGTGAACAGCAGTCCTTGTGTATATTATAGTGAACAGCAGTCCTTGTGTATATTACAGTGAACACCAGTCCCTGTGTGTATTATAGTGAACAGCAGTCACTGTGTGTATTGTAGAGAACAGCAGTCCCTGTGTGTATTATAGAGAACAGCAGTCCCTGGGTGTATTTTAGTGAACAGCAGTCCCTGTGTGTGTATTATAGAGAACAGCAGTCCCTGTGTGTATTATAGTGAACAGCAGTTCCTGTGTGTATTATAGAGAACAGCAGTCCCTGTGTGTATTATAGAGAACAGCAGTCCCTGTGTGTATTATAGAGAACAGCAGTCCCTGGGTGTATTATAGTGAACAGCAGTCCTTGTGTGTATTATAGAGAACAGCGGTCCCTGTGTATATGAAAGTGAACAGCAGTCCCTGTGTGTATTATAGTGAACAGCAGTCCCTGTGTGTATTATAGTGAACAGCAGTCCCTGTGTATATTATAGAGAACAGCAGTCCCTGTGTGTATTATAGAGAACAGCAGTCCCTGTGTGTATTAAAGTGAACAGCAGTCCCTGTGTATATTATAGAGTACAGCAGTCCCTGAGTGTATAAAAGAGAACAGCAGTCCCTGTGTGTATTATAGTGAACAGCAGTCCCTGTGTATATTATAGTGAACAGCAGTCCCTGTGTGTATTATAGAGAACAGCGGTCCCTGTGTGTATTATAATGAACAGCAGTCCCTGTGTGTATTATAGAGAACAGCATTCCTGTGTGTATTATAGTGAACACCAGTCCCTGTGTGTATTATAGTGAAGAGCAGTCCCTGTGTGTATTGTCGAGAACAGCAGTCCCTGTGTGTATTATAGAGAACAGCAGTCCCTGGGTGTATTTTAGTGAACAGCAGTCCCTGTGTGTGTATTATAGAGAACAGCAGTCCCTGTGTGTATTATAGTGAACAGCAGTTCCTGTGTGTATTATAGAGAACAGCAGTCCCTGTGTGTATTATAGAGAACAGCAGTCCATGAGTATATTATAGAGAACAGCAGTCCCTATGTGTATTATAGAGAACAGCAGTCCCTGTGTGTATTATTGTGAACAGCAGTCCCTGTGTGTATTATAGAGAACAGCAGTTCCTGTGTGTATTTTAGTGAACAGCAGTCCCTGTGTGTATTATAGTGAACAGCAGTCCCTGTGTGTATTATAGTGAACAGCAGTCCCTGTGTGTATTATAGAGAACAGCAGTTCCTGTGTATATTTTAGTGAACAGCAGTCCCTGGGTGTATTATAGTGAACACCAGCCCTTGTGTGTATTATAGAGAACAGCGGTCCCTGTGTATATGAAAGTGAACAGCAGTCCCTGTGTGTATTATAGTGAACAGCAGTCCCTGTGTGTATTATAGAGAACAGCAGTCCCTGCGTATATTATAGTGAACAGCAGTCCTTGTGTGCATTATAGAGAACAGCGGTCCCTGTGTGTATTATAGTGAACAGCAGTCCCTGTGTGTATTATAGTGAACAGCAGTCCCTGTGTGTATTATAGAGAACAGCAGTACCTGTGTGTATTATAGTGAACAGCAGTCCCTGTGTGTATTATAGTGAACAGCAGTCCCTGTGTGTATTATAGTGAACAGCAGTCCCTCTGTGTATTAAAGTGAACAGCAGTCCCTGTGTGTATTATAGAGAACAGCAGTTCCTGTGTGTATTATAGAGAACAGCAGTCCCTGTGTGTATTATAGAGAACAGCAGTCCCTGTGTATTATAGAGAACAGCAGTCCCTGGGTGTATTTTAGTGAACAGCAGTCCCTGTGTGTGTATTATAGAGAACAGCAGTCCCTGTGTGAATTATAGTGAACAGCAGTTCCTGTGTGTATTATAGAGAACAGCAGTCCCTGTGTGTATTATAGAGAACAGCAGTCCCTGTGTGTATTATAGAGAACAGCAGTCCCTGGGTGTATTATAGTGAACAGCAGTCCTTGTGTGTATTATAGAGAACAGCGGTCCCTGTGTATATGAAAGTGAACAGCAGTCCCTGTGTGTATTATAGTGAACAGCAGTCCCTGTGTGTATTATAGTGAACAGCAGTAACTGTGTGTATTATAGTGAACAGCAGTCCCTGTGTATATTATAGAGAACAGCAGTCCCTGTGTGTATTATAGAGAACAGCAGTCCCTGTGTGTATTAAAGTGAACAGCAGTCCCTGTGTATATTATAGAGTACAGCAGTCCCTGAGTGTATAAAAGAGAACAGCAGTCCCTGTGTGTATTATAGTGAACAGCAGTCCCTGTGTATATTATAGTGAACAGCAGTCCCTGTGTGTATTATAGAGAACAGCGGTCCCTGTGTGTATTATAATGAACAGCAGTCCCTGTGTGTATTATAGAGAACAGCATTCCTGTGTGTATTATAGTGAACACCAGTCCCTGTGTGTATTATAGTGAAGAGCAGTCCCTGTGTGTATTGTAGAGAACAGCAGTCCCTGTGTGTATTATAGAGAACAGCAGTCCCTGGGTGTATTTTAGTGAACAGCAGTCCCTGTGTGTGTATTATAGAGAACAGCAGTCCCTGTGTGTATTATAGTGAACAGCAGTTCCTGTGTGTATTATAGAGAACAGCAGTCCCTGTGTGTAATATAGAGAACAGCAGTCCATGAGTATATTATAGAGAACAGCAGTCCCTATGTGTATTATAGAGAACAGCAGTACCTGTGTGTATTATTGTGAACAGCAGTCCCTGTGTGTATTATAGAGAACAGCAGTTCCTGTGTGTATTTTAGTGAACAGCAGTCCCTGTGTGTATTATAGTGAACAGCAGTCCCTGTGTGTATTATAGTGAACAGCAGTCCCTGTGTGTATTATAGAGAACAGCAGTTCCTGTGTATATTTTAGTGAACAGCAGTCCCTGGGTGTATTATAGTGAACACCAGCCCTTGTGTGTATTATAGAGAACAGCGGTCCCTGTGTATATGAAAGTGAACAGCAGTCCCTGTGTGTATTATAGTGAACAGCAGTCCCTGTGTGTATTATAGAGAACAGCGGTCCCTGTGTGTATTATAGTGAACAGCAGTCCCTGTGTGTATTATTGTGAACAGCAGTCCCTGTGTGTATTAGAGAGAACAGCAGTCCTTGTGTATATTATAGTGAACAGCATTCCTTGTGTATATTATAGTGAACAGCAGTCCTTGTGTATATTACAGTGAACACCAGTCCCTGGGTGTATTATAGTGAACACCAGCCCTTGTGTGTATTATAGAGAACAGCGGTCGCTGTGTATATGAAAGTGAACAGCAGTCCCTGTGTGTATTATAGTGAACAGCAGTCCCTGTGTGCATTATAGAGAACAGCGGTCCCTGTGTGTATTATAGTGAACAGCAGTCCCTGTGTGTATTATAGTGAACAGCAGTCCCTGTGTGTATTATAGAGAACAGCAGGACCTGTGTGTATTATAGTGAACAGCAGTCCCTGTGTGTATTATAGTGAACAGCAGTCCCTGTGTGTATTATAGTGAACAGCAGTCCCTCTGTGTATTAAAGTGAACAGCAGTCCCTGTGTGTATTATAGAGAACAGCAGTTCCTGTGTGTATTATAGAGAACAGCAGTCCCTGTGTGTATTATAGAGAACAGCAGTCCCTGTGTATTATAGAGAACAGCTGTTCCTGTGTATATTATAGTGAACAGCAGTCCCTGTGTGTATTATAGTGAACAGCAGTCCCTGTGTGTATTATAGAGAACAGCAGTCCCTGTGTGTATTATAGTGAACAGCAGTCCCTGTGTGTATTATAGAGAACAGCAGTTCCTGTGTGTATTATAGAGAACAGCAGACCCTGTGTGTATTACAGTGAACAGCAGTCCCTGTGTGTCTTATAGTGAACAGCAGTCCCTGTGTGTATTATAGTGAACAGCAGTCCCTGTGTGTATTATAGAGAACAGCAGTCCCTGTGTGTATTATAGTGAACAGCAGTCCCTGTGTGTATTATAGAGAACAGCAGTTCCTGTGTATATTATAGAGAACAGCAGACCCTGTGTGTATTATAGTGAACAGCAGTCCCTGTGTGTATTATAGAGAACAGCAGTCCCTGGGTATATTATAGTGAACAGCAGTCCCTGTGTGTATTATAGAGAACAGCAGTCCCTGTGTATTATCGTGAACAGCAGTTCCTGTGTGTATTATAGTGAACAGCAGTTCCTGTGTGTATTATAGTGAACAGCAGTCCCTGGGTATATTATAGTGAACAGCAGTCCCTGTGTGTATTATAGAGAACAGCAGTCCCTGTGTATATTATAGAGAACAGCAGTCCCTGTGTATATTATAGTGAACAGCAGTCCCTGTGTATTATAGAGAACAGCTGTTCCTGTGTATATGATAGAGAACAGCAGTCCCTGTGTGTATTAAAGTGAACAGCAGTCCCTGTGTATATTATAGAGAACAGCAGTCCCTGAGTGTACAAAAGAGAACAGCAGTCCCTGTGTGTATTATAGTGAACAGCAGTCCCTGTGTGTATTATTGTGAACAGCAGTCCCTGTGTGTATTAGAGAGAACAGCAGTCCTTGTGTATATTATAGTGAACAGCATTCCTTGTGTATATTATAGTGAACAGCAGTGCTTGTGTATATTACAGTGAACACCAGTCCCTGTGTGTATTATAGTGAACAGCAGTCCCTGTGTGTATTATAGAGAACAGCAGTCCCTGTGTGTATTATAGTGAACAGCATTCGTTGTGTATATTATAGTGAACAGCATTCCTTGTATATATTATAGTGAACAGCATTCCTTGTGTATATTATAGTGAACAGCAGTCCTTGTGTATATTATAGTGAACAGCAGTCCTTGTGTATATTACAGTGAACACCAGTCCCTGTGTGTATTATAGTGAACAGCAGTCCCTGTGTGTATTATAGTGAACAGCAGTCCCTGTGTGTATTATAGAGAACAGCAGTCCTTGTGTATATTATAGAGAACAGCATTCCTTGTGTATATTATAGTGAACAGCAGTCCTTGTGTATATTATAGTGAACAGCAGTCCTTGTGTATATTACAGTGAACACCAGTCCCTGTGTGTATTATAGTGAACAGCAGTCACTGTGTGTATTGTAGAGAACAGCAGTCCCTGTGTGTATTATAGAGAACAGCAGTCCCTGGGTGTATTTTAGTGAACAGTAGTCCCTGTGTGTGTATTATAGAGAACAGCAGTCCCTGTGTGTATTATGGTGAACAGCAGTTCCTGTGTGTATTATAGAGAACAGCAGTCCCTGTGTGTATTATAGAGAACAGCAGTCCCTGTGTGTATTATAGAGAACAGCAGTCCCTGGGTGTATTATAGTGAACAGCAGTCCTTGTGTGTATTATAGAGAACAGCGGTCCCTGTGTATATGAAAGTGAACAGCAGTCCCTGTGTGTATTATAGTGAACAGCAGTCCCTGTGTGTATTATAGAGAACAGCAGTTCCTGTGTATATTATAGTGAACAGCAGTCCTTGTGTGTATTATAGAGAACAGCGGTCCCTGTGTGTATTATAGTGAACAGCAGTCCCTGTGTGTATTATAGAGAACAGCAGTACCTGTGTGTATTATAGTGAACAGCAGTCCCTGTGTGTATTATAGTGAACAGCAGTCCCTGTGTGTATTATAGTGAACAGCAGTCCCTGTGTGTATTATAGTGAACAGCAGTCCCTGTGTGTGTATTATAGAGAACAGCAGTTCCTGTGTGTATTATAGAGAACAGCAGTCCCTGTGTGTATTATAGAGAACAGCAGTCCCTGTGTATTATAGAGAACAGCTGTTCCTGTGTATATTATAGTGACCAGCAGTCCCTATGTGTATTATAGTGAACAGCAGTCCCTGTGTGTATTACAGAGAACAGCAGTCCCTGTGTGTATTATAGTGAACAGCAGTTCCTGTGTGTATTGTAGAGAACAGCAGTCCCTGTGTGTATTATAGAGAACAGCAGTCCCTGTGTATTATAGAGAACAGCTGTTCCTGTGTATATTATAGTGAACAGCAGTCCCTGTGTGTATTATAGTGAACAGCAGTCCCTGTGTGTATTACAGAGAACAGCAGTCCCTGTGTGTATTATAGTGAACAGCAGTCCCTGTGTGTATTATAGAGAACAGCAGTTCCTGTGTGTATTATAGAGAACAGCAGTCACTATGTGTATTATAGTGAACAGCAGTCCCTGTGTGTATTATAGAGAACAGCAGTCCCTCGGTATATTACAGTGAACAGCAGTCCCTGTGTGTATTATAGAGAACAGCAGTCCCTGTGTATATTATAGTGAACAGCAGTTCCTGTGTGTATTATAGTGAACAGCAGTCCCTGTGTGTATTATAGAGAACAGCAGTCCCTGTGTGTATTATAGAGAACAGCAGTCCCTGTGTGTATTATAGTGAACAGCAGTCCCTGTGTGTCTTATACTGAACAGCAGTCCCTGTGTATTATAGAGAACAGCTGTTCCTGTGTATATTATAGAGAACAGCAGTCCCTGTGTTTATTATAGTGAACTGCAGTCCCTGTGTATTATAGAGAACAGCTGTTCCTGTGTATATTATAGAGAACAGCAGTCCCTGTGTTTATTATAGTGAACTGCAGTCCCTGTGTATATTATAGTGAACAGCAGACCCTGTGTGTACTATCGTGAACAGCAGTCCCTGTGTGTATTATATAGAACAGCAGTCCCTGTCTGTATTATAGAGAACAGCAGTCCATGTGTGTATTATAGAGAACAGCGGTCCCTGTGTATATGAAAGTGAACAGCAGTCCCTGTGTGTATTATAGTGAACAGCAGTCCCTGTGTGTATTATAGAGAACAGCAGTCCCTGCGTATATTATAGTGAACAGCAGTCCTTGTGTGCATTATAGAGAACAGCGGTCCCTGTGTGTATTATAGTGAACAGCAGTCCCTGTGTGTATTATAGTGAACAGCAGTCCCTGTGTGTATTATAGAGAACAGCAGTACCTGTGTGTATTATAGTGAACAGCAGTCCCTGTGTGTATTATAGTGAACAGCAGTCCCTGTGTGTATTATAGTGAACAGCAGTCCCTCTGTGTATTATAGTGAACAGCAGTCCCTGTGTGTATTATAGAGAACAGCAGTTCCTGTGTGTATTATAGAGAACAGCAGTCCCTGTGTGTATTATAGAGAACAGCAGTCCCTGTGTATTATAGAGAACAGCTGTTCCTGTGTATATTATAGTGAACAGCAGTCCCTGTGTGTATTATAGTGAACAGCAGTCCCTGTGTGTATTATAGAGAACAGCAGTCCCTGTGTGTATTATAGTGAACAGCAGTCCCTGTGTGTATTATAGAGAACAGCAGTTCCTGTGTGTATTATAGAGAACAGCAGTCCCTGTGTGTATTATAGTGAACAGCAGTCCCTGTGTGTATTATAGTGAACAGCAGTCCCTGTGTGTATTATAGAGAACAGCAGTCCCTGTGTGTATTATAGTGAACAGCAGTCCCTGTGTGTATTATAGAGAACAGCAGTTCCTGTGTGTATTATAGAGAACAGCAGTCCCTGTGTGTATTATAGTGAACAGCAGTCCCTGTGTGTATTATAGAGAACAGCAGTCCCTGGGTATATTATAGTGTACAGCAGTGCCTGTGTGTATTATAGAGAACAGCAGTCCCTGTGTATTATCGTGAACAGCAGTTCCTGTGTGTATTATAGTGAACAGCAGTTCCTGTGTGTATTATAGTGAACAGCAGTCCCTGGGTATATTATAGTGAACAGCAGTCCCTGTGTGTATTATAGAGAACAGCAGTCCCTGTGTATATTATAGTGAACAGCAGTCCCTGTGTATTATAGAGAACAGCTGTTCCTGTGTATATGATAGAGAACAGCAGTCCCTGTGTGTATTAAAGTGAACAGCAGTCCCTGTGTATATTATAGAGAACAGCAGTCCCTGTGTGTATTAAAGTGAACAGCAGTCTCTGTGTATATTATAGAGAACAGCAGTCCCTGAGTGTATAAAAGAGAACAGCAGTCCCTGTGTGTATTATAGTGAACAGCAGTCCCTGTGTGTATTATTGTGAACAGCAGTCCCTGTGTGTATTAGAGAGAACAGCAGTCCTTGTGTATATTATAGTGAACAGCATTCCTTGTGTATATTATAGTGAACAGCAGTCCTTGTGTATATTACAGTGAACACCAGTCCCTGTGTGTATTATAGTGAACAGCAGTCCCTGTGTGTATTATAGAGAACAGCAGTCCCTGTGTGTATTATAGTGAACAGCATTCGTTGTGTATATTATAGTGAACAGCATTCCTTGTGTATATTATAGTGAACAGCATTCCTTGTGTATATTATAGTGAACAGCAGTCCTTGTGTATATTATAGTGAACAGCAGTCCTTGTGTATATTACAGTGAACACCAGTCCCTGTGTGTATTATAGTGAACAGCAGTCCCTGTGTGTATTATAGTGAACAGCAGTCCCTGTGTGTATTATAGAGAACAGCAGTCCTTGTGTATATTATAGAGAACAGCATTCCTTGTGTATATTATAGTGAACAGCAGTCCTTGTGTATATTATAGTGAACAGCAGTCCTTGTGTATTTTACAGTGAACACCAGTCCCTGTGTGTATTATAGTGAACAGCAGTCACTGTGTGTATTGTAGAGAACAGCAGTCCCTGTGTGTATTATAGAGAACAGCAGTCCCTGGGTGTATTTTAGTGAACAGCAGTCCCTGTGTGTGTATTATAGAGAACAGCAGTCCCTGTGTGTATTATAGTGAACAGCAGTTCCTGTGTGTATTATAGAGAACAGCAGTCCCTGTGTGTATTATAGAGAACAGCAGTCCCTGTGTGTATTATAGAGAACAGCAGTCCCTGGGTGTATTATAGAGAACAGCAGTCCTTGTGTCTATTATAGAGAACAGCAGTTCCTGTGTATATTATAGTGAACAGCAGTCCTTGTGTGTATTATAGAGAACAGCGGTCCCTGTGTGTATTATAGTGAACAGCAGTCCCTGTGTGTATTATAGAGAACAGCAGTACCTGTGTGTATTATAGTGAACAGCAGTCCCTGTGTGTATTATAGTGAACAGCAGTCCCTGTGTGTATTATTGTGAACAGCAGTCCCTGTGTGTATTATAGAGAACAGCAGTTCCTGTGTGTATTATAGAGAACAGCAGTCCCTGTGTGTATTATAGAGAACAGCAGTCCCTGTGTATTATAGAGAACAGCTGTTCCTGTGTATATTATAGTGAACAGCAGTCCCTGTGTGTATTATAGTGAACAGCAGTCCCTGTGTGTATTACAGAGAACAGCAGTCCCTGTGTGTATTATAGTGAACAGCAGTTCCTGTGTGTATTATAGAGAACAGCAGTCCCTGTGTGTATTATACAGAACAGCAGTCCCTGTGTACTATAGAGAACAGCTGTTCCTGTGTATATTATAGTGAACAGCAGTCCCTGTGTGTATTATAGTGAACAGCAGTCCCTGTGTGTATTACAGAGAACAGCAGTCCCTGTGTGTATTATAGTGAACAGCAGTCCCTGTGTGTATTATAGAGAACAGCAGTTCCTGTGTGTATTATAGAGTACAGCAGTCACTATGTGTATTATAGTGAACAGCAGTCCCTGTGTGTATTATAGAGAACAGCAGTCCCTGTGTATATTATCGAGAACAGCAGTCCCTGTGTATATTATAGTGAACAGCAGTTCCTGTGTGTATTATAGTGAACAGCAGTCCCTGTGTGTATTATAGAGAACAGCAGTCCCTGTGTGTATTATAGAGAACAGCAGTCCCTGTGTGTATTATAGTGAACAGCAGTCCCTGTGTGTCTTATACTGAACAGCAGTCCCTGTGTATTATAGAGAACAGCTGTTCCTGTGTATATTATAGAGAACAGCAGTCCCTGTGTTTATTATAGTGAACAGCAGTCCCTGTGTGTATTATAGAGAACAGCAGTCCCTGTGTGTATTATAGTGAACAGCAGTCCCTGTGTGTATTACAGAGAACAGCAGTCCCTGTGTGTATTATAGTGAACAGCAGTTCCTGTGTGTATTATAGAGAACAGCAGTCCCTGTGTGTATTATACAGAACAGCAGTCCCTGTGTATTATAGAGAACAGCTGTTCCTGTGTATATTATAGTGAACAGCAGTCCTTGTGTGTATTATAGAGAACAGCAGTCCCTGGGTGTATTATAGAGAACAGCAGTCCTTGTGTCTATTATAGAGAACAGCAGTTCCTGTGTATATTATAGTGAACAGCAGTCCCTGTGTGTATTATAGTGAACAGCAGTCCCTGTGTGTATTATAGAGAACAGCAGTCCCTGGGTGTATTATAGAGAACAGCAGTCCTTGTGTCTATTATAGAGAACAGCAGTTCCTGTGTATATTATAGTGAACAGCAGTCCTTGTGTGTATTATAGAGAACAGCGGTCCCTGTGTGTATTATAGTGAACAGCAGTCCCTGTGTGTATTATAGAGAACAGCAGTACCTGTGTGTATTATAGTGAACAGCAGTCCCTGTGTGTATTATAGTGAACAGCAGTCCCTGTGTGTATTATTGTGAACAGCAGTCCCTGTGTGTATTATAGAGAACAGCAGTTCCTGTGTGTATTATAGAGAACAGCAGTCCCTGTGTGTATTATAGAGAACAGCAGTCCCTGTGTATTATAGAGAACAGCTGTTCCTGTGTATATTATAGTGAACAGCAGTCCCTGTGTGTATTATAGTGAACAGCAGTCCCTGTGTGTATTACAGAGAACAGCAGTCCCTGTGTGTATTATAGTGAACAGCAGTCCCTGTGTGTATTATAGAGAACAGCAGTTCCTGTGTGTATTATAGAGTACAGCAGTCACTATGTGTATTATAGTGAACAGCAGTCCCTGTGTGTATTATAGAGAACAGCAGTCCCTGTGTATATTATCGAGAACAGCAGTCCCTGTGTATATTATAGTGAACAGCAGTTCCTGTGTGTATTATAGTGAACAGCAGTCCCTGTGTGTATTATAGAGAACAGCAGTCCCTGTGTGTATTATAGAGAACAGCAGTCCCTGTGTGTATTATAGTGAACAGCAGTCCCTGTGTGTCTTATACTGAACAGCAGTCCCTGTGTATTATAGAGAACAGCTGTTCCTGTGTATATTATAGAGAACAGCAGTCCCTGTGTTTATTATAGTGAACTGCAGTCCCTGTGTATATTATAGTGAACAGCAGACCCTGTGTGTACTATCGTGAACAGCAGTCCCTGTGTGTATTATATAGAACAGCAGTCCCTGTCTGTATTATAGAGAACAGCAGTCCATGTGTATATTATAGAGAATAGCAGTCCCTGTGTGTATTATAGTGAACAGCAGTCCCTGTGTGTATTATAGACAACAGCAGTCCTTGTGTGTATTATAGTGAACAGCAGTCCCTGTGTGTATTATAGTGAACAGCAGTAACTGTGTGTATTATAGAGAACAGCAGTCCCTGTGTGTATTATAGAGAATAGCAGTCCCTGTGTGTATTATAGTGAACAGCAGTCCCTGTGTGTATTATAGTGAACAGCAGTCCCTGTGTGTATTATAGTGAACAGCAGTCCCTGTGTGTATTATAGAGAACAGCAGTCCCTGTGTGTATATTATAGTGAACAGCAGTCCCCGTGTGTATTATAGAGAACAGCAGTCGCTGTGTGTATTATAGTGAACAGCAGTCCCTGTGTGTATTATCGAGAAAAGTAGTCCCTGTGTGTATTATAGAGAACAGCAGTCCCTGTGTATATGAAAGTGAACAGCAGTCCCTGTGTGTATTATAGTGAACAGCAGTCCCTGTGTGTATTATAGAGAACAGCAGTCCCTGGGTATATTATAGTGAACAGCAGTCCCTGTGTGTATTATAGAGAACAGCAGTCCCTGTGTATTATCGTGAACAGCAGTTCCTGTGTGTATTATAGTGAACAGCAGTTCCTGTGTGTATTATAGTGAACAGCAGTCCCTGGGTATATTATAGTGAACAGCAGTCCCTGTGTGTATTATAGAGAACAGCAGTCCCTGTGTATATTATAGAGAACAGCAGTCCCTGTGTATATTATAGTGAACAGCAGTCCCTGTGTATTATAGAGAACAGCTGTTCCTGTGTATATGATAGAGAACAGCAGTCCCTGTGTGTATTAAAGTGAACAGCAGTCCCTGTGTATATTATAGAGAACAGCAGTCCCTGAGTGTACAAAAGAGAACAGCAGTCCCTGTGTGTATTATAGTGAACAGCAGTCCCTGTGTGTATTATTGTGAACAGCAGTCCCTGTGTGTATTAGAGAGAACAGCAGTCCTTGTGTATATTATAGTGAACAGCATTCCTTGTGTATATTATAGTGAACAGCAGTCCTTGTGTATATTACAGTGAACACCAGTCCCTGTGTGTATTATAGTGAACAGCAGTCCCTGTGTGTATTATAGAGAACAGCAGTCCCTGTGTGTATTATAGTGAACAGCATTCGTTGTGTATATTATAGTGAACAGCATTCCTTGTATATATTATAGTGAACAGCATTCCTTGTGTATATTATAGTGAACAGCAGTCCTTGTGTATATTATAGTGAACAGCAGTCCCTGTGTGTATTATAGAGAACAGCAGTCCCTGTGTGTATATTATAGTGAACAGCAGTCCCCGTGTGTATTATAGAGAACAGCAGTCGCTGTGTGTATTATAGTGAACAGCAGTCCCTGTGTGTATTATCGAGAACAGTAGTCCCTGTGTGTATTATAGAGAACAGCAGTCCCTGTGTGTATTATAGTGAACTGCAGTCCCTGTGTATATTACAGTGAACAGCAGTCCCTGTGTGTATTGTAGAGAACAGCAGTCCCTGAGTATATTATAGTGAACAGCAGTCCCTGTGTGTATTATAGTGAACAGCAGTCCCTGTGTGTATTATAGAGAACAGCACACCGTGTGTGTTATAGTGAACAGTTGTCCATGTGTGTATTATAGTGAACAGAAGTCCCTGTGTGTATTATAGAGAACAGAAGTCCCTGTGTGTATTATAGAGAACAGAAGTCCCTGTGTGTATTATAGAGAACAGAAGTCCCTGTGTGTATTATAGAGAACAGCAGTCCCTGTGTGTATTATATTGAACAGCCGTCCCTGTGTGTATTTTAGTGAACAGCAGTCCCTGTGTGTATTATAGAGAACAGCAGTTCCTGTGTATATTATAGTGAACAGCTGTCCCTGTGTGTATTATAGAGAACAGCAGTTCCTGTGTATATTATAGTGAACAGTAGTCCCTGTGTGTATTATATTGATCAGCAGTCCCTGTGTGTATTATAGTGAACAGCAGTCCCTGTGTGTGTTATAGTGAACAGCAGACCGTGTGTGTATTATAGTGAACAGCTGTCCCTGTGTATATTATAGAGTACAGCAGTCCCTGAGTGTATAAAAGAGAACAGCAGTCCCTGTGTGTATTATAGTGAACAGCAGTCCCTGTGTATATTATAGTGAACAGCAGTCCCTGTGTGTATTATAGAGAACAGCGGTCCCTGTGTATATTATAGTGAACAGCTGTCCCTGTGTGTATTATAGAGAACAGCAGTTCCTGTGTATATTATAGTGAACAGTAGTCCCTGTGTGTATTATATTGATCAGCAGTCCCTGTGTGTATTATAGTGAACAGCAGTCCCTGTGTGTGTTATAGTGAACAGCAGACCGTGTGTGTGTTATAGTGAACAGCAGTCCCTGTGTATATTATAGAGTACAGCAGTCCCTGAGTGTATAAAAGAGAACAGCAGTCCCTGTGTGTATTATAGTGAACAGCAGTCCCTGTGTATATTATAGTGAACAGCAGTCCCTGTGTGTATTATAGAGAACAGCGGTCCCTGTGTGTATTATAATGAACAGCAGTCCCTGTGTGTATTATAGAGAACAGCATTCCTGTGTGTATTATAGTGAACACCAGTCCCTGTGTGTATTATAGTGAAGAGCAGTCCCTGTGTGTATTGTAGAGAACAGCAGTCCCTGTGTGTATTATAGAGAACAGCAGTCCCTGGGTGTATTTTAGTGAACAGCAGTCCCTGTGTGTGTATTATAGAGAACAGCAGTCCCTGTGTGTATTATAGTGAACAGCAGTTCCTGTGTGTATTATAGAGAACAGCAGTCCCTGTGTGTATTATAGAGAACAGCAGTCCATGAGTATATTATAGAGAACAGCAGTCCCTATGTGTATTATAGAGAACAGCAGTACCTGTGTGTATTATTGTGAACAGCAGTCCCTGTGTGTATTATAGAGAACAGCAGTTCCTGTGTGTATTTTAGTGAACAGCAGTCCCTGTGTGTATTATAGTGAACAGCAGTCCCTGTGTGTATTATAGTGAACAGCAGTCCCTGTGTGTATTATAGAGAACAGCAGTTCCTGTGTATATTTTAGTGAACAGCAGTCCCTGGGTGTATTATAGTGAACACCAGCCCTTGTGTGTATTATAGAGAACAGCGGTCCCTGTGTATATGAAAGTGAACAGCAGTCCCTGTGTGTATTATAGTGAACAGCAGTCCCTGTGTGTATTATAGAGAACAGCGGTCCCTGTGTGTATTATAGTGAACAGCAGTCCCTGTGTGTATTATTGTGAACAGCAGTCCCTGTGTGTATTAGAGAGAACAGCAGTCCTTGTGTATATTATAGTGAACAGCATTCCTTGTGTATATTATAGTGAACAGCAGTCCTTGTGTATATTACAGTGAACACCAGTCCCTGGGTGTATTATAGTGAACACCAGCCCTTGTGTGTATTATAGAGAACAGCGGTCCCTGTGTATATGAAAGTGAACAGCAGTCCCTGTGTGTATTATAGTGAACAGCAGTCCCTGTGTGCATTATAGAGAACAGCGGTCCCTGTGTGTATTATAGTGAACAGCAGTCCCTGTGTGTATTATAGTGAACAGCAGTCCCTGTGTGTATTATAGAGAACAGCAGGACCTGTGTGTATTATAGTGAACAGCAGTCCCTGTGTGTATTATAGTGAACAGCAGTCCCTGTGTGTATTATAGTGAACAGCAGTCCCTCTGTGTATTAAAGTGAACAGCAGTCCCTGTGTGTATTATAGAGAACAGCAGTTCCTGTGTGTATTATAGAGAACAGCAGTCCCTGTGTGTATTATAGAGAACAGCAGTCCCTGTGTATTATAGAGAACAGCTGTTCCTGTGTATATTATAGTGAACAGCAGTCCCTGTGTGTATTATAGTGAACAGCAGTCCCTGTGTGTATTATAGAGAACAGCAGTCCCTGTGTGTATTATAGTGAACAGCAGTCCCTGTGTGTATTATAGAGAACAGCAGTTCCTGTGTGTATTATAGAGAACAGCAGTCCCTGTGTGTATTATAGTGAACAGCAGTCCCTGTGTGTATTATAGAGAACAGCAGTCCCTGGGTATATTATAGTGAACAGCAGTCCCTGTGTGTATTATAGAGAACAGCAGTCCCTGTGTATTATCGTGAACAGCAGTTCCTGTGTGTATTATAGTGAACAGCAGTTCCTGTGTGTATTATAGTGAACAGCAGTCCCTGGGTATATTATAGTGAACAGCAGTTCCTGTGTGTATTATAGAGAACAGCAGTCCCTGTGTGTATTATAGAGAACAGCAGTCCATGAGTATATTATAGAGAACAGCAGTCCCTATGTGTATTATAGAGAACAGCAGTACCTGTGTGTATTATTGTGAACAGCAGTCCCTGTGTGTATTATAGAGAACAGCAGTTCCTGTGTGTATTTTAGTGAACAGCAGTCCCTGTGTGTATTATAGTGAACAGCAGTCCCTGTGTGTATTATAGTGAACAGCAGTCCCTGTGTGTATTATAGAGAACAGCAGTTCCTGTGTATATTTTAGTGAACAGCAGTCCCTGGGTGTATTATAGTGAACACCAGCCCTTGTGTGTATTATAGAGAACAGCGGTCCCTGTGTATATGAAAGTGAACAGCAGTCCCTGTGTGTATTATAGTGAACAGCAGTCCCTGTGTGTATTATAGAGAACAGCGGTCCCTGTGTGTATTATAGTGAACAGCAGTCCCTGTGTGTATTATTGTGAACAGCAGTCCCTGTGTGTATTAGAGAGAACAGCAGTCCTTGTGTATATTATAGTGAACAGCATTCCTTGTGTATATTATAGTGAACAGCAGTCCTTGTGTATATTACAGTGAACACCAGTCCCTGGGTGTATTATAGTGAACACCAGCCCTTGTGTGTATTATAGAGAACAGCGGTCCCTGTGTATATGAAAGTGAACAGCAGTCCCTGTGTGTATTATAGTGAACAGCAGTCCCTGTGTGCATTATAGAGAACAGCGGTCCCTGTGTGTATTATAGTGAACAGCAGTCCCTGTGTGTATTATAGTGAACAGCAGTCCCTGTGTGTATTATAGAGAACAGCAGGACCTGTGTGTATTATAGTGAACAGCAGTCCCTGTGTGTATTATAGTGAACAGCAGTCCCTGTGTGTATTATAGTGAACAGCAGTCCCTCTGTGTATTAAAGTGAACAGCAGTCCCTGTGTGTATTATAGAGAACAGCAGTTCCTGTGTGTATTATAGAGAACAGCAGTCCCTGTGTGTATTATAGAGAACAGCAGTCCCTGTGTATTATAGAGAACAGCTGTTCCTGTGTATATTATAGTGAACAGCAGTCCCTGTGTGTATTATAGTGAACAGCAGTCCCTGTGTGTATTATAGAGAACAGCAGTCCCTGTGTGTATTATAGTGAACAGCAGTCCCTGTGTGTATTATAGTGAACAGCAGTTCCTGTGTGTATTATAGAGAACAGCGGTCCCTGTGTGTATTATAGTGAACAGCAGTCCCTGTGTGTATTATAGTGAACAGCAGTCCCTGTGTGTATTATAGAGAACAGCAGGACCTGTGTGTATTATAGTGAACAGCAGTCCCTGTGTGTATTATAGTGAACAGCAGTCCCTGTGTGTATTATAGTGAACAGCAGTCCCTCTGTGTATTAAAGTGAACAGCAGTCCCTGTGTGTATTATAGAGAACAGCAGTTCCTGTGTGTATTATAGAGAACAGCAGTCCCTGTGTGTATTATAGAGAACAGCAGTCCCTGTGTATTATAGAGAACAGCTGTTCCTGTGTATATTATAGTGAACAGCAGTCCCTGTGTGTATTATAGTGAACAGCAGTCCCTGTGTGTATTATAGAGAACAGCAGTCCCTGTGTGTATTATAGTGAACAGCAGTTCCTGTGTGTATTATAGAGAACAGCAGTCCCTGTGTGTATTATAGTGAACAGCAGTCCCTGTGTGTATTATAGAGAACAGCAGTCCCTGGGTATATTATAGTGAACAGCAGTCCCTGTGTGTATTATAGAGAACAGCAGTCCCTGTGTATTATCGTGAACAGCAGTTCCTGTGTGTATTATAGTGAACAGCAGTTCCTGTGTGTATTATAGTGAACAGCAGTCCCTGGGTATATTATAGTGAACAGCAGTTCCTGTGTGTATTATAGAGAACAGCAGTCCCTGTGTGTATTATAGAGAACAGCAGTCCATGAGTATATTATAGAGAACAGCAGTCCCTATGTGTATTATAGAGAACAGCAGTACCTGTGTGTATTATTGTGAACAGCAGTCCCTGTGTGTATTATAGAGAACAGCAGTTCCTGTGTGTATTTTAGTGAACAGCAGTCCCTGTGTGTATTATAGTGAACAGCAGTCCCTGTGTGTATTATAGTGAACAGCAGTCCCTGTGTGTATTATAGAGAACAGCAGTTCCTGTGTATATTTTAGTGAACAGCAGTCCCTGGGTGTATTATAGTGAACACCAGCCCTTGTGTGTATTATAGAGAACAGCGGTCCCTGTGTATATGAAAGTGAACAGCAGTCCCTGTGTGTATTATAGTGAACAGCAGTCCCTGTGTGTATTATAGAGAACAGCGGTCCCTGTGTGTATTATAGTGAACAGCAGTCCCTGTGTGTATTATTGTGAACAGCAGTCCCTGTGTGTATTAGAGAGAACAGCAGTCCTTGTGTATATTATAGTGAACAGCATTCCTTGTGTATATTATAGTGAACAGCAGTCCTTGTGTATATTACAGTGAACACCAGTCCCTGGGTGTATTATAGTGAACACCAGCCCTTGTGTGTATTATAGAGAACAGCGGTCCCTGTGTATATGAAAGTGAACAGCAGTCCCTGTGTGTATTATAGTGAACAGCAGTCCCTGTGTGCATTATAGAGAACAGCGGTCCCTGTGTGTATTATAGTGAACAGCAGTCCCTGTGTGTATTATAGTGAACAGCAGTCCCTGTGTGTATTATAGAGAACAGCAGGACCTGTGTGTATTATAGTGAACAGCAGTCCCTGTGTGTATTATAGTGAACAGCAGTCCCTGTGTGTATTATAGTGAACAGCAGTCCCTCTGTGTATTAAAGTGAACAGCAGTCCCTGTGTGTATTATAGAGAACAGCAGTTCCTGTGTGTATTATAGAGAACAGCAGTCCCTGTGTGTATTATAGAGAACAGCAGTCCCTGTGTATTATAGAGAACAGCTGTTCCTGTGTATATTATAGTGAACAGCAGTCCCTGTGTGTATTATAGTGAACAGCAGTCCCTGTGTGTATTATAGAGAACAGCAGTCCCTGTGTGTATTATAGTGAACAGCAGTCCCTGTGTGTATTATAGAGAACAGCAGTTCCTGTGTGTATTATAGAGAACAGCAGTCCCTGTGTGTATTATAGTGAACAGCAGTCCCTGTGTGTATTATAGAGAACAGCAGTCCCTGGGTATATTATAGTGAACAGCAGTCCCTGTGTGTATTATAGAGAACAGCAGTCCCTGTGTATTATCGTGAACAGCAGTTCCTGTGTGTATTATAGTGAACAGCAGTTCCTGTGTGTATTATAGTGAACAGCAGTCCCTGGGTATATTATAGTGAACAGCAGTCCCTGTGTGTATTATAGAGAACAGCAGTCCCTGTGTATATTATAGAGAACAGCAGTCCCTGTGTATATTATAGTGAACAGCAGTCCCTGTGTATTATAGAGAACAGCTGTTCCTGTGTATATGATAGAGAACAGCAGTCCCTGTGTGTATTAAAGTGAACAGCAGTCCCTGTGTATATTATAGAGAACAGCAGTCCCTGAGTGTACAAAAGAGAACAGCAGTCCCTGTGTGTATTATAGTGAACAGCAGTCCCTGTGTGTATTATTGTGAACAGCAGTCCCTGTGTGTATTAGAGAGAACAGCAGTCCTTGTGTATATTATAGTGAACAGCATTCCTTGTGTATATTATAGTGAACAGCAGTCCTTGTGTATATTACAGTGAACACCAGTCCCTGTGTGTATTATAGTGAACAGCAGTCCCTGTGTGTATTATAGAGAACAGCAGTCCCTGTGTGTATTATAGTGAACAGCATTCGTTGTGTATATTATAGTGAACAGCATTCCTTGTATATATTATAGTGAACAGCATTCCTTGTGTATATTATAGTGAACAGCAGTCCTTGTGTATATTATAGTGAACAGCAGTCCTTGTGTATATTACAGTGAACACCAGTCCCTGTGTGTATTATAGTGAACAGCAGTCCCTGTGTGTATTATAGTGAACAGCAGTCCCTGTGTGTATTATAGAGAACAGCAGTCCTTGTGTATATTATAGAGAACAGCATTCCTTGTGTATATTATAGTGAACAGCAGTCCTTGTGTATATTATAGTGAACAGCAGTCCTTGTGTATATTACAGTGAACACCAGTCCGTGTGTGTATTATAGTGAACAGCAGTCACTGTGTGTATTGTAGAGAACAGCAGTCCCTGTGTGTATTATAGAGAACAGCAGTCCCTGGGTGTATTTTAGTGAACAGCAGTCCCTGTGTGTGTATTATAGAGAACAGCAGTCCCTGTGTGTATTATAGTGAACAGCAGTTCCTGTGTGTATTATAGAGAACAGCAGTCCCTGTGTGTATTATAGAGAACAGCAGTCCCTGGGTGTATTATAGTGAACAGCAGTCCTTGTGTGTATTATAGAGAACAGCGGTCCCTGTGTATATGAAAGTGAACAGCAGTCCCTGTGTGTATTATAGTGAACAGCAGTCCCTGTGTGTATTATAGAGAACAGCAGTTCCTGTGTATATTATAGTGAACAGCAGTCCTTGTGTGTATTATAGAGAACAGCGGTCCCTGTGTGTATTATAGTGAACAGCAGTCCCTGTGTGTATTATAGAGAACAGCAGTACCTGTGTGTATTATAGTGAACAGCAGTCCCTGTGTGTATTATAGTGAACAGCAGTCCCTGTGTGTATTATAGTGAACAGCAGTCCCTGTGTGTATTATAGTGAACAGCAGTCCCTGTGTGTGTATTATAGAGAACAGCAGTTCCTGTGTGTATTATAGAGAACAGCAGTCCCTGTGTGTATTATAGAGAACAGCAGTCCCTGTGTATTATAGAGAACAGCTGTTCCTGTGTATATTATAGTGAACAGCAGTCCCTATGTGTATTATAGTGAACAGCAGTCCCTGTGTGTATTACAGAGAACAGCAGTCCCTGTGTGTATTATAGTGAACAGCAGTTCCTGTGTGTATTGTAGAGAACAGCAGTCCCTGTGTGTATTATAGAGAACAGCAGTCCCTGTGTATTATAGAGAACAGCTGTTCCTGTGTATATTATAGTGAACAGCAGTCCCTGTGTGTATTATAGTGAACAGCAGTCCCTGTGTGTATTACAGAGAACAGCAGTCCCTGTGTGTATTATAGTGAACAGCAGTCCCTGTGTGTATTATAGTGAACAGCAGTCCCTGTGTGTATTATAGAGAACAGCAGTCCTTGTGTATATTATAGAGAACAGCATTCCTTGTGTATATTATAGTGAACAGCAGTCCTTGTGTATATTATAGTGAACAGCAGTCCTTGTGTATATTACAGTGAACACCAGTCCCTGTGTGTATTATAGTGAACAGCAGTCACTGTGTGTATTGTAGAGAACAGCAGTCCCTGTGTGTATTATAGAGAACAGCAGTCCCTGGGTGTATTTTAGTGAACAGTAGTCCCTGTGTGTGTATTATAGAGAACAGCAGTCCCTGTGTGTATTATAGTGAACAGCAGTTCCTGTGTGTATTATAGAGAACAGCAGTCCCTGTGTGTATTATAGAGAACAGCAGTCCCTGTGTGTATTATAGAGAACAGCAGTCCCTGGGTGTATTATAGTGAACAGCAGTCCTTGTGTGTATTATAGAGAACAGCGGTCCCTGTGTATATGAAAGTGAACAGCAGTCCCTGTGTGTATTATAGTGAACAGCAGTCCCTGTGTGTATTATAGAGAACAGCAGTTCCTGTGTATATTATAGTGAACAGCAGTCCTTGTGTGTATTATAGAGAACAGCGGTCCCTGTGTGTATTATAGTGAACAGCAGTCCCTGTGTGTATTATAGAGAACAGCAGTACCTGTGTGTATTATAGTGAACAGCAGTCCCTGTGTGTATTATAGTGAACAGCAGTCCCTGTGTGTATTATAGTGAACAGCAGTCCCTGTGTGTATTATAGTGAACAGCAGTCCCTGTGTGTGTATTATAGAGAACAGCAGTTCCTGTGTGTATTATAGAGAACAGCAGTCCCTGTGTGTATTATAGAGAACAGCAGTCCCTGTGTATTATAGAGAACAGCTGTTCCTGTGTATATTATAGTGAACAGCAGTCCCTATGTGTATTATAGTGAACAGCAGTCCCTGTGTGTATTACAGAGAACAGCAGTCCCTGTGTGTATTATAGTGAACAGCAGTTCCTGTGTGTATTATAGAGAACAGCAGTCCCTGTGTGTATTATAGAGAACAGCAGTCCCTGTGTATTATAGAGAACAGCTGTTCCTGTGTATATTATAGTGAACAGCAGTCCCTGTGTGTATTATAGTGAACAGCAGTCCCTGTGTGTATTACAGAGAACAGCAGTCCCTGTGTGTATTATAGTGAACAGCAGTCCCTGTGTGTATTATAGAGAACAGCAGTTCCTGTGTGTATTATAGAGAACAGCAGTCACTATGTGTATTATAGTGAACAGCAGTCCCTGTGTGTATTATAGAGAACAGCAGTCCCTCGGTATATTACAGTGAACAGCAGTCCCTGTGTGTATTATAGAGAACAGCAGTCCCTGTGTATATTATAGAGAACAGCAGTCCCTGTGTATATTATAGTGAACAGCAGTTCCTGTGTGTATTATAGTGAACAGCAGTCCCTGTGTGTATTATAGTGAACAGCAGTCCCTGTGTGTATTATAGAGAACAGCAGTCCCTGTGTGTATTATAGTGAACAGCAGTCCCTGTGTGTCTTATACTGAACAGCAGTCCCTGTGTATTATAGAGAACAGCTGTTCCTGTGTATATTATAGAGAACAGCAGTCCCTGTGTTTATTATAGTGAACTGCAGTCCCTGTGTATTATAGAGAACAGCTGTTCCTGTGTATATTATAGAGAACAGCAGTCCCTGTGTTTATTATAGTGAACTGCAGTCCCTGTGTATATTATAGTGAACAGCAGACCCTGTGTGTACTATCGTGAACAGCAGTCCCTGTGTGTATTATAGAGAACAGCAGTCCCTGTCTGTATTATAGAGAACAGCAGTCCATGTGTGTATTATAGAGAACAGCGGTCCCTGTGTATATGAAAGTGAACAGCAGTCCCTGTGTGTATTATAGTGAACAGCAGTCCCTGTGTGTATTATAGAGAACAGCAGTCCCTGCGTATATTATAGTGAACAGCAGTCCTTGTGTGCATTATAGAGAACAGCGGTCCCTGTGTGTATTATAGTGAACAGCAGTCCCTGTGTGTATTATAGAGAACAGCAGTACCTGTGTGTATTATAGTGAACAGCAGTCCCTGTGTGTATTATAGTGAACAGCAGTCCCTGTGTGTATTATAGTGAACAGCAGTCCCTGTGTGTATTATAGAGAACAGCAGTACCTGTGTGTATTATAGTGAACAGCAGTCCCTGTGTGTATTATAGTGAACAGCAGTCCCTGTGTGTATTATAGAGAACAGCAGTACCTGTGTGTATTATAGTGAACAGCAGTCCCTGTGTGTATTATAGTGAACAGCAGTCCCTGTGTGTATTATAGTGAACAGCAGTCCCTCTGTGTATTATAGTGAACAGCAGTCCCTGTGTGTATTATAGAGAACAGCAGTTCCTGTGTGTATTATAGAGAACAGCAGTCCCTGTGTGTATTATAGAGAACAGCAGTCCCTGTGTATTATAGAGAACAGCTGTTCCTGTGTATATTATAGTGAACAGCAGTCCCTGTGTGTATTATAGTGAACAGCAGTCCCTGTGTGTATTATAGAGAACAGCAGTCCCTGTGTGTATTATAGTGAACAGCAGTCCCTGTGTGTATTATAGAGAACAGCAGTTCCTGTGTGTATTATAGAGAACAGCAGTCCCTGTGTGTATTATAGTGAACAGCAGTCCCTGTGTGTATTATAGAGAACAGCAGTCCCTGGGTATATTATAGTGTACAGCAGTGCCTGTGTGTATTATAGAGAACAGCAGTCCCTGTGTATTATCGTGAACAGCAGTTCCTGTGTGTATTATAGTGAACAGCAGTTCCTGTGTGTATTATAGTGAACAGCAGTCCCTGGGTATATTATAGTGAACAGCAGTCCCTGTGTGTATTATAGAGAACAGCAGTCCCTGTGTATATTATAGTGAACAGCAGTCCCTGTGTATTATAGAGAACAGCTGTTCCTGTGTATATGATAGAGAACAGCAGTCCCTGTGTGTATTAAAGTGAACAGCAGTCCCTGTGTATATTATAGAGAACAGCAGTCCCTGTGTGTATTAAAGTGAACAGCAGTCTCTGTGTATATTATAGAGAACAGCAGTCCCTGAGTGTATAAAAGAGAACAGCAGTCCCTGTGTGTATTATAGTGAACAGCAGTCCCTGTGTGTATTATTGTGAACAGCAGTCCCTGTGTGTATTAGAGAGAACAGCAGTCCTTGTGTATATTATAGTGAACAGCATTCCTTGTGTATATTATAGTGAACAGCAGTCCTTGTGTATATTACAGTGAACACCAGTCCCTGTGTGTATTATAGTGAACAGCAGTCCCTGTGTGTATTATAGAGAACAGCAGTCCCTGTGTGTATTATAGTGAACAGCATTCGTTGTGTATATTATAGTGAACAGCATTCGTTGTGTATATTATAGTGAACAGCATTCCTTGTGTATATTATAGTGAACAGCAGTCCTTGTGTATATTATAGTGAACAGCAGTCCTTGTGTATATTACAGTGAACACCAGTCCCTGTGTGTATTATAGTGAACAGCAGTCCCTGTGTGTATTATAGTGAACAGCAGTCCCTGTGTGTATTATAGAGAACAGCAGTCCTTGTGTATATTATAGAGAACAGCATTCCTTGTGTATATTATAGTGAACAGCAGTCCTTGTGTATATTATAGTGAACAGCAGTCCTTGTGTATTTTACAGTGAACACCAGTCCCTGTGTGTATTATAGTGAACAGCAGTCACTGTGTGTATTGTAGAGAACAGCAGTCCCTGTGTGTATTATAGAGAACAGCAGTCCCTGGGTGTATTTTAGTGAACAGCAGTCACTGTGTGTATGATAGAGAACAGCAGTTCCTGTGTGTATTATAGTGAACAGCAGTTCCTGTGTGTATTATAGAGAACAGCAGTCCCTGTGTGTATTATAGAGAACAGCAGTCCCTGTGTGTATTATAGAGAACAGCAGTCCCTGGGTGTATTATAGAGAACAGCAGTCCTTGTGTCTATTATAGAGAACAGCGGTCCCTGTGTATATGAAAGTGAACAGCAGTCCCTGTGTGTATTATAGTGAACAGCAGTCCCTGTGTGTATTATAGAGAACAGCAGTTCCTGTGTATATTATAGTGAACAGCAGTCCTTGTGTGTATTATAGAGAACAGCGGTCCCTGTGTGTATTATAGTGAACAGCAGTCCCTGTGTGTATTATAGAGAACAGCAGTACCTGTGTGTATTATAGTGAACAGCAGTCCCTGTGTGTATTATAGTGAACAGCAGTCCCTGTGTGTATTATAGTGAACAGCAGTCCCTGTGTGTATTATTGTGAACAGCAGTCCCTGTGTGTATTATAGAGAACAGCAGTTCCTGTGTGTATTATAGAGAACAGCAGTCCCTGTGTGTATTATAGAGAACAGCAGTCCCTGTGTATTATAGAGAACAGCTGTTCCTGTGTATATTATAGTGAACAGCAGTCCCTGTGTGTATTATAGTGAACAGCAGTCCCTGTGTGTATTACAGAGAACAGCAGTCCCTGTGTGTATTATAGTGAACAGCAGTTCCTGTGTGTATTATAGAGAACAGCAGTCCCTGTGTGTATTATAGTGAACAGCAGTCCCTGTGTGTATTATAGAGAACAGCAGTCCCTGTGTATTATAGAGAACAGCTGTTCCTGTGTATATTATAGTGAACAGCAGTCCCTGTGTGTATTATAGTGAACAGCAGTCCCTGTGTGTATTACAGAGAACAGCAGTCCCTGTGTGTATTATAGTGAACAGCAGTCCCTGTGTGTATTATAGAGAACAGCAGTTCCTGTGTGTATTATAGAGTACAGCAGTCACTATGTGTATTATAGTGAACAGCAGTCCCTGTGTGTATTATAGAGAACAGCAGTCCCTGTGTATATTATCGAGAACAGCAGTCCCTGTGTATATTATAGTGAACAGCAGTTCCTGTGTGTATTATAGTGAACAGCAGTCCCTGTGTGTATTATAGAGAACAGCAGTCCCTGTGTGTATTATAGAGAACAGCAGTCCCTGTGTGTATTATAGTGAACAGCAGTCCCTGTGTGTCTTATACTGAACAGCAGTCCCTGTGTATTATAGAGAACAGCTGTTCCTGTGTATATTATAGAGAACAGCAGTCCCTGTGTTTATTATAGTGAACTGCAGTCCCTGTGTATATTATAGTGAACAGCAGACCCTGTGTGTACTATCGTGAACAGCAGTCCCTGTGTGTATTATATAGAACAGCAGTCCCTGTCTGTATTATAGAGAACAGCAGTCCATGTGTATATTATAGAGAATAGCAGTCCCTGTGTGTATTATAGTGAACAGCAGTCCCTGTGTGTATTATAGACAACAGCAGTCCTTGTGTGTATTATAGTGAACAGCAGTCCCTGTGTGTATTATAGTGAACAGCAGTAACTGTGTGTATTATAGAGAACAGCAGTCCCTGTGTGTATTATAGAGAATAGCAGTCCCTGTGTGTATTATAGTGAACAGCAGTCCCTGTGTGTATTATAGTGAACAGCAGTCCCTGTGTGTATTATAGTGAACAGCAGTCCCTGTGTGTATTATAGAGAACAGCAGTCCCTGTGTGTATATTATAGTGAACAGCAGTCCCCGTGTGTATTATAGAGAACAGCAGTCGCTGTGTGTATTATAGTGAACAGCAGTCCCTGTGTGTATTATCGAGAAAAGTAGTCCCTGTGTGTATTATAGAGAACAGCAGTCCCTGTGTATATGAAAGTGAACAGCAGTCCCTGTGTGTATTATAGTGAACAGCAGTCCCTGTGTGTATTATAGAGAACAGCAGTCCCTGGGTATATTATAGTGAACAGCAGTCCCTGTGTGTATTATAGAGAACAGCAGTCCCTGTGTATTATCGTGAACAGCAGTTCCTGTGTGTATTATAGTGAACAGCAGTTCCTGTGTGTATTATAGTGAACAGCAGTCCCTGGGTATATTATAGTGAACAGCAGTCCCTGTGTGTATTATAGAGAACAGCAGTCCCTGTGTATATTATAGAGAACAGCAGTCCCTGTGTATATTATAGTGAACAGCAGTCCCTGTGTATTATAGAGAACAGCTGTTCCTGTGTATATGATAGAGAACAGCAGTCCCTGTGTGTATTAAAGTGAACAGCAGTCCCTGTGTATATTATAGAGAACAGCAGTCCCTGAGTGTACAAAAGAGAACAGCAGTCCCTGTGTGTATTATAGTGAACAGCAGTCCCTGTGTGTATTATTGTGAACAGCAGTCCCTGTGTGTATTAGAGAGAACAGCAGTCCTTGTGTATATTATAGTGAACAGCATTCCTTGTGTATATTATAGTGAACAGCAGTCCTTGTGTATATTACAGTGAACACCAGTCCCTGTGTGTATTATAGTGAACAGCAGTCCCTGTGTGTATTATAGAGAACAGCAGTCCCTGTGTGTATTATAGTGAACAGCATTCGTTGTGTATATTACAGTGAACAGCATTCCTTGTATATATTATAGTGAACAGCATTCCTTGTGTATATTATAGTGAACAGCAGTCCTTGTGTATATTATAGTGAACAGCAGTCCCTGTGTGTATTATAGAGAACAGCAGTCCCTGTGTGTATATTATAGTGAACAGCAGTCCCCGTGTGTATTATAGAGAACAGCAGTCGCTGTGTGTATTATAGTGAACAGCAGTCCCTGTGTGTATTATCGAGAACAGTAGTCCCTGTGTGTATTATAGAGAACAGCAGTCCCTGTGTGTATTATAGTGAACTGCAGTCCCTGTGTATATTACAGTGAACAGCAGTCCCTGTGTGTATTATAGTGAACAGCAGTCCCTGAGTATATTATAGTGAACAGCAGTCCCTGTGTGTATTATAGTGAACAGCAGTCCCTGTGTGTATTATAGAGAACAGCACACCGTGTGTGTTATAGTGAACAGTTGTCCATGTGTGTATTATAGTGAACAGAAGTCCCTGTGTGTATTATAGAGAACAGAAGTCCCTGTGTGTATTATAGAGAACAGAAGTCCCTGTGTGTATTATAGAGAACAGAAGTCCCTGTGTGTATTATAGAGAACAGCAGTCCCTGTGTGTATTATATTGAACAGCCGTCCCTGTGTGTATTTTAGTGAACAGCAGTCCCTGTGTGTATTATAGAGAACAGCAGTTCCTGTGTATATTATAGTGAACAGCTGTCCCTGTGTGTATTATAGAGAACAGCAGTTCCTGTGTATATTATAGTGAACAGTAGTCCCTGTGTGTATTATATTGATCAGCAGTCCCTGTGTGTATTATAGTGAACAGCAGTCCCTGTGTGTGTTATAGTGAACAGCAGACCGTGTGTGTATTATAGTGAACAGCTGTCCCTGTGTATATTATAGAGTACAGCAGTCCCTGAGTGTATAAAAGAGAACAGCAGTCCCTGTGTGTATTATAGTGAACAGCAGTCCCTGTGTATATTATAGTGAACAGCAGTCCCTGTGTGTATTATAGAGAACAGCGGTCCCTGTGTATATTATAGTGAACAGCTGTCCCTGTGTGTATTATAGAGAACAGCAGTTCCTGTGTATATTATAGTGAACAGTAGTCCCTGTGTGTATTATATTGATCAGCAGTCCCTGTGTGTATTATAGTGAACAGCAGTCCCTGTGTGTGTTATAGTGAACAGCAGACCGTGTGTGTGTTATAGTGAACAGCAGTCCCTGTGTATATTATAGAGTACAGCAGTCCCTGAGTGTATAAAAGAGAACAGCAGTCCCTGTGTGTATTATAGTGAACAGCAGTCCCTGTGTATATTATAGTGAACAGCAGTCCCTGTGTGTATTATAGAGAACAGCGGTCCCTGTGTGTATTATAATGAACAGCAGTCCCTGTGTGTATTATAGAGAACAGCATTCCTGTGTGTATTATAGTGAACACCAGTCCCTGTGTGTATTATAGTGAAGAGCAGTCCCTGTGTGTATTGTAGAGAACAGCAGTCCCTGTGTGTATTATAGAGAACAGCAGTCCCTGGGTGTATTTTAGTGAACAGCAGTCCCTGTGTGTGTATTATAGAGAACAGCAGTCCCTGTGTGTATTATAGTGAACAGCAGTTCCTGTGTGTATTATAGAGAACAGCAGTCCCTGTGTGTATTATAGAGAACAGCAGTCCATGAGTATATTATAGAGAACAGCAGTCCCTATGTGTATTATAGAGAACAGCAGTACCTGTGTGTATTATTGTGAACAGCAGTCCCTGTGTGTATTATAGAGAACAGCAGTTCCTGTGTGTATTTTAGTGAACAGCAGTCCCTGTGTGTATTATAGTGAACAGCAGTCCCTGTGTGTATTATAGTGAACAGCAGTCCCTGTGTGTATTATAGAGAACAGCAGTTCCTGTGTATATTTTAGTGAACAGCAGTCCCTGGGTGTATTATAGTGAACACCAGCCCTTGTGTGTATTATAGAGAACAGCGGTCCCTGTGTATATGAAAGTGAACAGCAGTCCCTGTGTGTATTATAGTGAACAGCAGTCCCTGTGTGTATTATAGAGAACAGCGGTCCCTGTGTGTATTATAGTGAACAGCAGTCCCTGTGTGTATTATTGTGAACAGCAGTCCCTGTGTGTATTAGAGAGAACAGCAGTCCTTGTGTATATTATAGTGAACAGCATTCCTTGTGTATATTATAGTGAACAGCAGTCCTTGTGTATATTACAGTGAACACCAGTCCCTGGGTGTATTATAGTGAACACCAGCCCTTGTGTGTATTATAGAGAACAGCGGTCCCTGTGTATATGAAAGTGAACAGCAGTCTCTGTGTGTATTATAGTGAACAGCAGTCCCTGTGTGCATTATAGAGAACAGCGGTCCCTGTGTGTATTATAGTGAACAGCAGTCCCTGTGTGTATTATAGTGAACAGCAGTCCCTGTGTGTATTATAGAGAACAGCAGGACCTGTGTGTATTATAGTGAACAGCAGTCCCTGTGTGTATTATAGTGAACAGCAGTCCCTGTGTGTATTATAGTGAACAGCAGTCCCTCTGTGTATTAAAGTGAACAGCAGTCCCTGTGTGTATTATAGAGAACAGCAGTTCCTGTGTGTATTATAGAGAACAGCAGTCCCTGTGTGTATTATAGAGAACAGCAGTCCCTGTGTATTATAGAGAACAGCTGTTCCTGTGTATATTATAGTGAACAGCAGTCCCTGTGTGTATTATAGTGAACAGCAGTCCCTGTGTGTATTATAGTGAACAGCAGTCCCTGTGTGTATTATAGTGAACAGCAGTCCCTGTGTGTATTATAGAGAACAGCAGTTCCTGTGTGTATTATAGAGAACAGCAGTCCCTGTGTGTATTATAGTGAACAGCAGTCCCTGTGTGTATTATAGAGAACAGCAGTCCCTGGGTATATTATAGTGAACAGCAGTCCCTGTGTGTATTATAGAGAACAGCAGTCCCTGTGTATTATCGTGAACAGCAGTTCCTGTGTGTATTATAGTGAACAGCAGTTCCTGTGTGTATTATAGTGAACAGCAGTCCCTGGGTATATTATAGTGAACAGCAGTTCCTGTGTGTATTATAGAGAACAGCAGTCCCTGTGTGTATTATAGAGAACAGCAGTCCATGAGTATATTATAGAGAACAGCAGTCCCTATGTGTATTATAGAGAACAGCAGTACCTGTGTGTATTATTGTGAACAGCAGTCCCTGTGTGTATTATAGAGAACAGCAGTTCCTGTGTGTATTTTAGTGAACAGCAGTCCCTGTGTGTATTATAGTGAACAGCAGTCCCTGTGTGTATTATAGTGAACAGCAGTCCCTGTGTGTATTATAGAGAACAGCAGTTCCTGTGTATATTTTAGTGAACAGCAGTCCCTGGGTGTATTATAGTGAACACCAGCCCTTGTGTGTATTATAGAGAACAGCGGTCCCTGTGTATATGAAAGTGAACAGCAGTCCCTGTGTGTATTATAGTGAACAGCAGTCCCTGTGTGTATTATAGAGAACAGCGGTCCCTGTGTGTATTATAGTGAACAGCAGTCCCTGTGTGTATTATTGTGAACAGCAGTCCCTGTGTGTATTAGAGAGAACAGCAGTCCTTGTGTATATTATAGTGAACAGCATTCCTTGTGTATATTATAGTGAACAGCAGTCCTTGTGTATATTACAGTGAACACCAGTCCCTGGGTGTATTATAGTGAACACCAGCCCTTGTGTGTATTATAGAGAACAGCGGTCCCTGTGTATATGAAAGTGAACAGCAGTCCCTGTGTGTATTATAGTGAACAGCAGTCCCTGTGTGCATTATAGAGAACAGCGGTCCCTGTGTGTATTATAGTGAACAGCAGTCCCTGTGTGTATTATAGTGAACAGCAGTCCCTGTGTGTATTATAGAGAACAGCAGGACCTGTGTGTATTATAGTGAACAGCAGTCCCTGTGTGTATTATAGTGAACAGCAGTCCCTGTGTGTATTATAGTGAACAGCAGTCCCTCTGTGTATTAAAGTGAACAGCAGTCCCTGTGTGTATTATAGAGAACAGCAGTTCCTGTGTGTATTATAGAGAACAGCAGTCCCTGTGTGTATTATAGAGAACAGCAGTCCCTGTGTATTATAGAGAACAGCTGTTCCTGTGTATATTATAGTGAACAGCAGTCCCTGTGTGTATTATAGTGAACAGCAGTCCCTGTGTGTATTATAGAGAACAGCAGTCCCTGTGTGTATTATAGTGAACAGCAGTCCCTGTGTGTATTATAGAGAACAGCAGTTCCTGTGTGTATTATAGAGAACAGCAGTCCCTGTGTGTATTATAGTGAACAGCAGTCCCTGTGTGTATTATAGAGAACAGCAGTCCCTGGGTATATTATAGTGAACAGCAGTCCCTGTGTGTATTATAGAGAACAGCAGTCCCTGTGTATTATCGTGAACAGCAGTTCCTATGTGTATTATAGTGAACAGCAGTTCCTGTGTGTATTATAGTGAACAGCAGTCCCTGGGTATATTATAGTGAACAGCAGTCCCTGTGTGTATTATAGAGAACAGCAGTCCCTGTGTATATTATAGAGAACAGCAGTCCCTGTGTATATTATAGTGAACAGCAGTCCCTGTGTATTATAGAGAACAGCTGTTCCTGTGTATATGATAGAGAACAGCAGTCCCTGTGTGTATTAAAGTGAACAGCAGTCCCTGTGTATATTATAGAGAACAGCAGTCCCTGAGTGTACAAAAGAGAACAGCAGTCCCTGTGTGTATTATAGTGAACAGCAGTCCCTGTGTGTATTATTGTGAACAGCAGTCCCTGTGTGTATTAGAGAGAACAGCAGTCCCTGTGTATATTATAGTGAACAGCATTCCTTGTGTATATTATAGTGAACAGCAGTCCTTGTGTATATTATAGTGAACAGCATTCCTTGTGTATATTATAGTGAACAGCAGTCCTTGTGTATATTACAGTGAACACCAGTCCCTGTGTGTATTATAGTGAACAGCAGTCCCTGTGTGTATTATAGTGAACAGCATTCGTTGTGTATATTATAGTGAACAGCATTCCTTGTATATATTATAGTGAACAGCATTCCTTGTGTATATTATAGTGAACAGCAGTCCTTGTGTATATTATAGTGAACAGCAGTCCTTGTGTATATTACAGTGAACACCAGTCCCTGTGTGTATTATAGTGAACAGCAGTCCCTGTGTGTATTATAGTGAACAGCAGTCCCTGTGTGTATTATAGAGAACAGCAGTCCTTGTGTATATTATAGAGAACAGCATTCCTTGTGTATATTATAGTGAACAGCAGTCCTTGTGTATATTATAGTGAACAGCAGTCCTTGTGTATATTACAGTGAACACCAGTCCCTGTGTGTATTATAGTGAACAGCAGTCACTGTGTGTATTGTAGAGAACAGCAGTCCCTGTGTGTATTATAGAGAACAGCAGTCCCTGGGTGTATTTTAGTGAACAGCAGTCCCTGTGTGTGTATTATAGAGAACAGCAGTCCCTGTGTGTATTATAGTGAACAGCAGTTCCTGTGTGTATTATAGAGAACAGCAGTCCCTGTGTGTATTATAGAGAACAGCAGTCCCTGGGTGTATTATAGTGAACAGCAGTCCTTGTGTGTATTATAGAGAACAGCGGTCCCTGTGTATATGAAAGTGAACAGCAGTCCCTGTGTGTATTATAGTGAACAGCAGTCCCTGTGTGTATTATAGAGAACAGCAGTTCCTGTGTATATTATAGTGAACAGCAGTCCTTGTGTGTATTATAGAGAACAGCGGTCCCTGTGTGTATTATAGTGAACAGCAGTCCCTGTGTGTATTATAGAGAACAGCAGTACCTGTGTGTATTATAGTGAACAGCAGTCCCTGTGTGTATTATAGTGAACAGCAGTCCCTGTGTGTATTATAGTGAACAGCAGTCCCTGTGTGTATTATAGTGAACAGCAGTCCCTGTGTGTGTATTATAGAGAACAGCAGTTCCTGTGTGTATTATAGAGAACAGCAGTCCCTGTGTGTATTATAGAGAACAGCAGTCCCTGTGTATTATAGAGAACAGCTGTTCCTGTGTATATTATAGTGAACAGCAGTCCCTATGTGTATTATAGTGAACAGCAGTCCCTGTGTGTATTACAGAGAACAGCAGTCCCTGTGTGTATTATAGTGAACAGCAGTTCCTGTGTGTATTGTAGAGAACAGCAGTCCCTGTGTGTATTATAGAGAACAGCAGTCCCTGTGTATTATAGAGAACAGCTGTTCCTGTGTATATTATAGTGAACAGCAGTCCCTGTGTGTATTATAGTGAACAGCAGTCCCTGTGTGTATTACAGAGAACAGCAGTCCCTGTGTGTATTATAGTGAACAGCAGTCCCTGTGTGTATTATAGAGAACAGCAGTTCCTGTGTGTATTATAGAGAACAGCAGTCACTATGTGTATTATAGTGAACAGCAGTCCCTGTGTGTATTATAGAGAACAGCAGTCCCTCGGTATATTACAGTGAACAGCAGTCCCTGTGTGTATTATAGAGAACAGCAGTCCCTGTGTATATTATAGAGAACAGCAGTCCCTGTGTATATTATAGTGAACAGCAGTTCCTGTGTGTATTATAGTGAACAGCAGTCCCTGTGTGTATTATAGAGAACAGCAGTCCCTGTGTGTATTATAGAGAACAGCAGTCCCTGTGTGTCTTATACTGAACAGCAGTCCCTGTGTATTATAGAGAACAGCTGTTCCTGTGTATATTATAGAGAACAGCAGTCCCTGTGTTTATTATAGTGAACTGCAGTCCCTGTGTATTATAGAGAACAGCTGTTCCTGTGTATATTATAGAGAACAGCAGTCCCTGTGTTTATTATAGTGAACTGCAGTCCCTGTGTATATTATAGTGAACAGCAGACCCTGTGTGTACTATCGTGAACAGCAGTCCCTGTGTGTATTATATAGAACAGCAGTCCCTGTCTGTATTATAGAGAACAGCAGTCCATGTGTGTATTATAGAGAACAGCGGTCCCTGTGTATATGAAAGTGAACAGCAGTCCCTGTGTGTATTATAGTGAACAGCAGTCCCTGTGTGTATTATAGAGAACAGCAGTCCCTGCGTATATTATAGTGAACAGCAGTCCTTGTGTGCATTATAGAGAACAGCGGTCCCTGTGTGTATTATAGTGAACAGCAGTCCCTGTGTGTATTATAGTGAACAGCAGTCCCTGTGTGTATTATAGAGAACAGCAGTCCCTGTGTGTATTATAGAGAACAGCAGTTCCTGTGTGTATTATAGAGAACAGCAGTCCCTGTGTGTATTATAGTGAACAGCAGTCCCTGTGTGTATTATAGTGAACAGCAGTCCCTGTGTGTATTATAGTGAACAGCAGTCCCTCTGTGTATTATAGTGAACAGCAGTCCCTGTGTGTATTATAGAGAACAGCAGTTCCTGTGTGTATTATAGAGAACAGCAGTCCCTGTGTGTATTATAGAGAACAGCAGTCCCTGTGTATTATAGAGAACAGCTGTTCCTGTGTATATTATAGTGAACAGCAGTCCCTGTGTGTATTATAGTGAACAGCAGTCCCTGTGTGTATTATAGAGAACAGCAGTCCCTGTGTGTATTATAGTGAACAGCAGTCCCTGTGTGTATTATAGAGAACAGCAGTTCCTGTGTGTATTATAGAGAACAGCAGTCCCTGTGTGTATTATAGTGAACAGCAGTCCCTGTGTGTATTATAGAGAACAGCAGTCCCTGGGTATATTATAGTGTACAGCAGTCCCTGTGTGTATTATAGAGAACAGCAGTCCCTGTGTATTATCGTGAACAGCAGTTCCTGTGTGTATTATAGTGAACAGCAGTTCCTGTGTGTATTATAGTGAACAGCAGTCCCTGGGTATTTTATAGTGAACAGCAGTCCCTGTGTGTATTATAGAGAACAGCAGTCCCTGTGTATATTATAGTGAACAGCAGTCCCTGTGTATTATAGAGAACAGCTGTTCCTGTGTATATGATAGAGAACAGCAGTCCCTGTGTGTATTAAAGTGAACAGCAGTCCCTGTGTATATTATAGAGAACAGCAGTCCCTGTGTGTATTAAAGTGAACAGCAGTCTCTGTGTATATTATAGAGAACAGCAGTCCCTGAGTGTATAAAAGAGAACAGCAGTCCCTGTGTGTATTATAGTGAACAGCAGTCCCTGTGTGTATTATTGTGAACAGCAGTCCCTGTGTGTATTAGAGAGAACAGCAGTCCTTGTGTATATTATAGTGAACAGCATTCCTTGTGTATATTATAGTGAACAGCAGTCCTTGTGTATATTACAGTGAACACCAGTCCCTGTGTGTATTATAGTGAACAGCAGTCCCTGTGTGTATTATAGAGAACAGCAGTCCCTGTGTGTATTATAGTGAACAGCATTCGTTGTGTATATTATAGTGAACAGCATTCCTTGTGTATATTATAGTGAACAGCATTCCTTGTGTATATTATAGTGAACAGCAGTCCTTGTGTATATTATAGTGAACAGCAGTCCTTGTGTATATTACAGTGAACACCAGTCCCTGTGTGTATTATAGTGAACAGCAGTCCCTGTGTGTATTATAGTGAACAGCAGTCCCTGTGTGTATTATAGAGAACAGCAGTCCTTGTGTATATTATAGAGAACAGCATTCCTTGTGTATATTATAGTGAACAGCAGTCCTTGTGTATATTATAGTGAACAGCAGTCCTTGTGTATATTACAGTGAACACCAGTCCCTGTGTGTATTATAGTGAACAGCAGTCACTGTGTGTATTGTAGAGAACAGCAGTCCCTGTGTGTATTATAGAGAACAGCAGTCCCTGGGTGTATTTTAGTGAACAGCAGTCCCTGTGTGTGTATTATAGAGAACAGCAGTCCCTGTGTGTATTATAGTGAACAGCAGTTCCTGTGTGTATTATAGAGAACAGCAGTCCCTGTGTGTATTATAGAGAACAGCAGTCCCTGTGTGTATTATAGAGAACAGCAGTCCCTGGGTGTATTATAGAGAACAGCAGTCCTTGTGTCTATTATAGAGAACAGCGGTCCCTGTGTATATGAAAGTGAACAGCAGTCCCTGTGTGTATTATAGTGAACAGCAGTCCCTGTGTGTATTATAGAGAACAGCAGTTCCTGTGTATATTATAGTGAACAGCAGTCCTTGTGTGTATTATAGAGAACAGCGGTCCCTGTGTGTATTATAGTGAACAGCAGTCCCTGTGTGTATTATAGAGAACAGCAGTACCTGTGTGTATTATAGTGAACAGCAGTCCCTGTGTGTATTATAGTGAACAGCAGTCCCTGTGTGTATTATAGTGAACAGCAGTCCCTGTGTGTATTATAGTGAACAGCAGTCCCTGTGTGTATTATAGAGAACAGCAGTTCCTGTGTGTATTATAGAGAACAGCAGTCCCTGTGTGTATTATAGAGAACAGCTGTTCCTGTGTATATTATAGTGAACAGCAGTCCCTGTGTGTATTATAGTGAACAGCAGTCCCTGTGTGTATTATAGTGAACAGCAGTCCCTGTGTGTATTACAGAGAACAGCAGTCCCTGTGTGTATTATAGTGAACAGCAGTCCCTGTGTGTATTATAGAGAACAGCAGTTCCTGTGTGTATTATAGAGTACAGCAGTCACTATGTGTATTATAGTGAACAGCAGTCCCTGTGTGTATTATAGAGAACAGCAGTCCCTGTGTGTATTATAGTGAACAGCAGTCCCTGTGTGTATTATAGAGAACAGCAGTCCCTGTGTGTATTATAGTGAACAGCAGTCCCTGTGTGTATTATAGTGAACAGCAGTCCCTGTGTGTATTATAGTGAACAGCAGTCCCTGTGTGTATTATTGTGAACAGCAGTCCCTGTGTGTATTATAGAGAACAGCAGTTCCTGTGTGTATTATAGAGAACAGCAGTCCCTGTGTGTATTATAGAGAACAGCAGTCCCTGTGTATTATAGAGAACAGCTGTTCCTGTGTATATTATAGTGAACAGCAGTCCCTGTGTGTATTATAGTGAACAGCAGTCCCTGTGTGTATTACAGAGAACAGCAGTCCCTGTGTGTATTATAGTGAACAGCAGTCCCTGTGTGTATTACAGAGAACAGCAGTCCCTGTGTGTATTATAGTGAACAGCAGTCCCTGTGTGTATTATAGAGAACAGCAGTCCCTGTGTGTATTATACAGAACAGCTGTTCCTGTGTATATTATAGTGAACAGCAGTCCCTGTGTGTATTATAGTGAACAGCAGTCCCTGTGTGTATTACAGAGAACAGCAGTCCCTGTGTGTATTATAGTGAACAGCAGTCCCTGTGTGTATTATAGAGAACAGCAGTTCCTGTGTGTATTATAGAGTACAGCAGTCACTATGTGTATTATAGTGAACAGCAGTCCCTGTGTGTATTATAGAGAACAGCAGTCCCTGTGTATATTATCGAGAACAGCAGTCCCTGTGTATATTATAGTGAACAGCAGTTCCTGTGTGTATTATAGTGAACAGCAGTCCCTGTGTGTATTATAGAGAACAGCAGTCCCTGTGTGTATTATAGAGAACAGCAGTCCCTGTGTGTATTATAGTGAACAGCAGTCCCTGTGTGTCTTATACTGAACAGCAGTCCCTGTGTATTATAGAGAACAGCTGTTCCTGTGTATATTATAGAGAACAGCAGTCCCTGTGTTTATTATAGTGAACTGCAGTCCCTGTGTATATTATAGTGAACAGCAGACCCTGTGTGTACTATCGTGAACAGCAGTCCCTGTGTGTATTATATAGAACAGCAGTCCCTGTCTGTATTATAGAGAACAGCAGTCCATGTGTATATTATAGAGAATAGCAGTCCCTGTCTGTATTATAGTGAACAGCAGTCCCTGTGTGTATTATAGAGAACAGCAGGACCTGTGTGTATTATAGTGAACAGCAGTAACTGTGTGTATTATAGAGAACAGCAGTCCCTGTGTGTATTATAGAGAATAGCAGTCCCTGTGTGTATTATAGTGAACAGCAGTCCCTGTGTGTATTATAGTGAACAGCAGTCCCTGTGTGTATTATAGTGAACAGCAGTCCCTGTGTGTATTATAGAGAACAGCAGTCCCTGTGTGTATATTATAGTGAACAGCAGTCCCCGTGTGTATTATAGAGAACAGCAGTCGCTGTGTGTATTATAGTGAACAGCAGTCCCTGTGTGTATTATCGAGAACAGTAGTCCCTGTGTGTATTATAGAGAACAGCAGTCCCTGTGTATATGAAAGTGAACAGCAGTCCCTGTGTGTATTATAGTGAACAGCAGTCCCTGTGTGTATTATAGAGAACAGCAGTCCCTGGGTATATTATAGTGAACAGCAGTCCCTGTGTGTATTATAGAGAACAGCAGTCCCTGTGTATTATCGTGAACAGCAGTTCCTGTGTGTATTATAGTGAACAGCAGTTCCTGTGTGTATTATAGTGAACAGCAGTCCCTGGGTATATTATAGTGAACAGCAGTCCCTGTGTGTATTATAGAGAACAGCAGTCCCTGTGTATATTATAGAGAACAGCAGTCCCTGTGTATATTATAGTGAACAGCAGTCCCTGTGTATTATAGAGAACAGCTGTTCCTGTGTATATGATAGAGAACAGCAGTCCCTGTGTGTATTAAAGTGAACAGCAGTCCCTGTGTATATTATAGAGAACAGCAGTCCCTGAGTGTACAAAAGAGAACAGCAGTCCCTGTGTGTATTATAGTGAACAGCAGTCCCTGTGTGTATTATTGTGAACAGCAGTCCCTGTGTGTATTAGAGAGAACAGCAGTCCTTGTGTATATTATAGTGAACAGCATTCCTTGTGTATATTATAGTGAACAGCAGTCCTTGTGTATATTACAGTGAACACCAGTCCCTGTGTGTATTATAGTGAACAGCTGTCCCTGTGTGTATTATAGAGAACAGCAGTCCCTGTGTGTATTATAGTGAACAGCATTCGTTGTGTATATTATAGTGAACAGCATTCCTTGTATATATTATAGTGAACAGCATTCCTTGTGTATATTATAGTGAACAGCAGTCCTTGTGTATATTATAGTGAACAGCAGTCCCTGTGTGTATTATAGAGAACAGCAGTACCTGTGTGTATATTATAGTGAACAGCAGTCCCCGTGTGTATTATAGAGAACAGCAGTCGCTGTGTGTATTATAGTGAACAGCAGTCCCTGTGTGTATTATCGAGAACAGTAGTCCCTGTGTGTATTATAGAGAACAGCAGTCCCTGTGTGTATTATAGTGAACTGCAGTCCCTGTGTATATTACAGTGAACAGCAGTCCCTGTGTGTATTATAGTGAACAGCAGTCCCTGAGTATATTATAGTGAACAGCAGTCCCTGTGTGTATTATAGTGAACAGCAGTCCCTGTGTGTATTATAGAGAACAGCACACCGTGTGTGTTATAGTGAACAGTTGTCCATGTGTGTATTATAGTGAACAGCAGTCCCTGTGTGTATTATAGTGAACAGCAGTCCCTGTATGTATTATAGTGAACAGCAGTCCCTGTGTGTATTATAGAGAACAGAAGTCCCTGTGTGTATTATAGAGAACAGCAGTTCCTGTGTGTATTATAGAGAACAGCAGTCCCTGTGTGTATTATAGTGAACAGCAGTCCCTGTGTGTATTATAGTGAACAGCAGTCCCTGTGTGTATTATAGTGAACAGCAGTCCCTGTGTGTATTATAGTGAACAGCAGTCCCTGTGTGTATTATAGTGAACAGCAGTCCCTGTATGTATTATAGTGAACAGCAGTCCCTGTGTGTATTATAGAGAACAGAAGTCCCTGTGTGTATTATAGAGAACAGCAGTTCCTGTGTGTATTATAGTGAACAGCAGTCCCTGTGTGTATTATATTGAACAGCAGTCCCTGTGTGTATTTTAGTGAACAGCAGTCCCTGTGTGTATTATAGAGAACAGCAGTTCCTGTGTATATTATAGTGAACAGCTGTCCCTGTGTGTATTATAGAGAACAGCAGTTCCTGTGTATATTATAGTGAACAGTAGTCCCTGTGTGTATTATATTGATCAGCAGTCCCTGTGTGTATTATAGTGAACAGCAGTCCCTGTGTGTGTTATAGTGAACAGCAGACCGTGTGTGTATTATAGTGAACAGCTGTCCCTGTGTGAATTATAGTGAACAGCAGTCCCTGTGTGTATTATAGAGAACAGCAGTCCCTGTGTGTATTATAGTGAACAGCAGTCCCTGTGTGTATTATAGTGAACAGCAGTCCCTGTGTGTATTATAGAGAACAGCAGTCCCTGTGTGTATTGTAGTGAACAGCAGTCCCTGTGTATATTATAGTGAACAGCAGTCCCTGTGTGTATTATAGAGAACCGCAGTCCCTGTGTGTATTATAGAGAACAGCAGTCCCTATGTGTATTATAGTGAACAGCAGTCCCTGTGTGTATTATAGAGAACAGCAGTCCCTGGGTATGTTATAGTGAACAGCAGTCCGTGTGTGTATTATAGAGAACAGCAGTCCCTGTGTATATTATAGTGAACAGCAGTCCCTGTGTATATTATAGTGAACAGCAGTTCCAGTGTGTATTATAGAGAACAGCAGTCCCTGTGTGTATTATAGTGAACAGCAGTCCCTGTGTGTATTATAGTGAACAGCAGTCCATGTGTGTATTATAGAGAACAGCAGTTCCTGTGTGTATTATAGTGAACAGCAGTCCCTGTGTATATTATACAGAACAGCAGTCCCTGTGTGTATTATAGTGAACAGCAGTCCCTGTGTGTATTATAGTGAACAGCAGTACCTGTGTGTATTGCAGATAATAATAGCCACTGTGTAAATTTTGAGTGTGTGTCTGAGTGTGAGTGAGTTTGTGTGTATCTGAGTGTGAGAGTGTGTGTCTGTGTCTGAGTGTGAGCGAGTTTGTGTGTATCTGTGTGTGAGAGTGTGTGTCTATGTCTGAGTGTGAGCGAGTTTGTGTGTGAGTGTGTGTCTATGTCTGAGTGTGAGTGAGTTTGTGTGTATCTGTGTGCGAGAGTGTGTGTCTATGTCTGAGTGTGAGTGAGTTTGTGTGTATCTGTGTGTGAGAGTGTGTGTCTATGTCTGAGTGTGAGTGAGTTTGTGTGTATCTGCGTGTGAGAGTGTGCGTCTGTGTCGGAGTGTGAGTGAGTTTGTGTGTATCTGTGTGTGAGAGTGTGTGTCTATGTCTGAGTGTGAGTGAGTTTGTGTGTATCTGTGTGTGAGAGTGTGTGTCTATGTCTGAGTGTGAGTGAGTTTGTGTGTATCTGTGTGTGAGAGTGTGTGTCTATGTCTGAGTGTGAGCGAGTGTGCGTGTATCTGCGTGTGAGAGTGTGTGTCTATGTCTGAGTGTGAGTGAGTTTGTGTGTATCTGTGTGTGAGAGTGTGTCTATGTCTGAGTGTGAGCGAGTTTGTGTGTATCTGTGTGTGAGTGTGTGTCTATGTCTGAGTGTGAGTGAGTTTGTGTGTATCTGTGTGTGAGAGTGTGTGTCTGAGTGTGAGTGAGTTTGTGTGTATCTGTGTATGAGAGTGTGTGTCTATGTCTGAGTGTGAGCGAGTTTGTGTGTATCTGTGTGTGAGAGTGTGTGTCTATGTCTGAGTGTGAGCAGCAGTACCTGTGTGTATCTGCGTGTGAGAGTGTGCATCTATGTCTGAGTGTGAGCGAGTTTGCGTGTATCTGCGTGTGAGAGTGTGTGTCTATGTCTGAGTGTGAGTGAGTTTGTGTGTATCTGCGTGTGAGAGTGTGTGTCTATGTCTGAGTGTGAGTGAGTTTGCGTGTATCTGTGTGTGAGAGTGTGTGTCTCTGTCTGAGTGTGAGCGAGTTTGTGTGTATCTGCGGGTGAGAGTGTGCGTCTATGTCTGAGTGTGAGCGAGTTTGCGTGTATCTGCGTGTGAGAGTGTGTGTCTATGTCTGAGTGTGAGCGAGTTTGTGTGTATCTATGTGTGAGAGTGTGTGTCTATGTCTGAGTGTGAGTGAGTTTGTGTGTATCTGTGTGTGAGAGTGTGTGTCTATGTCTGAGTGTGAGTGAGTTTGTGTGTATCTGTGTGTGAGAGTGTGTGTCTATATCTGAGTGTGAGCGAGTTTGTGTGTATCTGTGTGTGAGAGTGTGTGTCTATGTCTGAGTGTGAGCGAGTTTGTTGGTATCTGTGTGTGAGTGTGTGTCTATGTCTGAGTGTGAGCGCGTTTGTGTGTATCTGTGTGTGAGAGTGTGCGTCTATGTCTGAGTGTGAGTGAGTTTGTGTGTATCTGTGTGTGAGAGTGTGCGTCTATGTCTGAGTGTGAGTTTGTGTGTATCTACGTGTGAGAGTGTGTGTCTATGTCTGAGTGTGAGTGAGTTTGCGTGTATCTGTGTGAGAGTGTGCGTCTATGTCTGAGTGTGAGTTTGTGTGTATCTACGTGTGAGAGTGTGCGTCTATGTCTGAGTGTGAGTGAGTTTGCGTGTATCTGTGTGAGAGTGTGCGTCTCTGTCTGAGTGTGAGCGAGATTGCGTGTATCTGAGTGTGAGTGTGTGTGTCTATGTCTGAGTGTGAGCGAGTTTGTGTGTATCTGTGCGTGAGAGTGTGCGTCTATGTCTGAGTGTGAGTGAGTTTGCGTGTATCTGTGTGTGAGAGTGTGCACCTATGTCTGAGTGTGAGCGAATTTGTGTGTATCTGCGTGTGAGAGTGTGCGTCTATGAGTGTGAGCGAGTTTGTGTGTATCTGCGTGTGAGAGTGTGTGTCTATGTCTGAGTGTGAGCGAGTTTGTGTGTATCTGCGTGTGAGAGTGTGTGTCTATGTCTGAGTGTGAGCGAGTTTGTGTGTATCTGCGTGTGAGAGTGTGCGTCTATGTCTGAGTGTGAGCGAGTTTGTGTGTATCTGCGTGTGAGAGTGTGTGTCTATGTCTGAGTGTGAGCGAGTTTGTGTGTATCTGCGTGTGAGAGTGTGCGTCTATGTCTGAGTGTGAGTGAGTTTGTGTGTATCTGTGTGTGAGAGTGTGCGTCTATGTCTGAGTGTGAGTGAGTTTGCGTGTATCTGTGTGTGAGAGTGTGTGTCTATGTCTGAGTGTGAGCGAGTTTGTGTGTATCTGTGTGTGAGAGTGTGTCTATGTCTGAGTGTGAGTGAGTTTATGTGTATCTGTGTGTGAGAGTGTGTGTCTATGTCTGAGTGTGAGTGAGTTTGCGTGTATCTGTGTGTGAGAGTGTGCGCCTATGTCTGAGTGTGAGTGAGTTTGCGTGTATCTGTGTGTGAGAGTGTGTGTCTATGTCTGAGTGTGAGTGAGTTTGCGTGTATCTGTGTGTGAGAGTGTGTGTCTATGTCTGAGTGTGAGTGAGTTTGTGTGTATCTGCGTGTGAGAGTGTGTGTCTATGTCTGAGTGTGAGTGAGTTTGTGTGTATCTGCGTGTGAGTGTGTGTCTATGTCTGAGTGTGAGTGAGTTTGTGTGTATCTGCGTGTGAGAGTGTGTGTCTATGTCTGAGTGTGAGCGAGTGTGTGTGTGTCTGTGAGTGTGTGTGTTTCCAAATGTCAGTGGAATGCGTGTGTGTGTCTGACTGCGAGCGAGCGACTGGGCGACTGAGTGTGAGCCAGAGTGCACGTGCGTCTGATTGTGAGCGAATGTGTACACCTCTCAGCGTGACCCTGTGTGCCAAATGAAGACTCCCATTCAGCCTCAAACGCTTTATTAATGGAAGTGTGGTTGCTTGACCATTACAGCCGTCAGATATAGACAACGCACGAAGCCCCGTCTCCCTATTAACTTTCAACACAACCTTTTGATCCGACACCGTCCCCCCCACCCCCCCACCGCTGGGGAGGGGAGGGGGAGGAGGGGGATGGGGTTTGAGGCTTCCGGGGTCGGGAGGGGTCGACCTCAGACGAAATAGTGGTCGGCGCCGTCGATGAAGGACGTCAATGAAGGCCCGAGGCCTTGTCGGCCATTTTGATGCCCGTTTCACGAGAGGGGAAGAAGGGAACTGGGAGGCGAGGAGGGGCGTTTCCGGGCCAGAGGTGGTCAGGGGGGTGGTCTCCGATGAAATGGCGGTTGGCGACGTCGACGGAAGACGTCAACGAGGCTTGGGGGCCCCGTTTTTCGAGACTGGAGGAAAGGAACGGGGGAGGCGGGGAGAGAGCGGGGAAAAGGAACAAAATGGTGGACATCAACGTCGAACATCAATAAAGGCTTGGGGGAGGGGTGGGGCCTTGCCGTCGGCCATTTTGAGGCCCGTTTTTCAAGGGGGGAGGAAGAGAACGGAGAGGCGTGGAGTGAGCAGGAAAGAAGACAAAATGGCCGACATCAAACATCAATAAAGGCTCAGTGGAGGCGGGAGGGGGGGGCATTGCCGTCGGCCATTTTGAGGCCCATTATTCGAGAGGGGAGGAAGGGAAATGGCAAGGCGGGGAAAAGGGACAAAATGGCCGACGTCGAATGTCAATAAAGGCTCTGGGGGGGGGGCGGGGTCTTGCCATCGGCCATTTTGACGCCATTACCTCACACGAAGTTGCGGACGCCGGTCCCCTGCTCCCGGCCCCCGGGGGAATAGGGGCTGGAGTAGTCGCGGGAGCGGGAGCGTCGGCGCCGGCCTCGGCGTTGCCGGCGGCAACAGGGCGAGGCCAGGAGGGCACCGCCGGCCAGCAGGAGGGCGCCGGCCCCCCAGCCCAGGTGGATGCAGGGCCCGATGGAGATGGCCAGCACCTCGTGGACCAGCGGGTGGTGGAACTCCGTGGCCAGCACGTAGGCCGGCCAGGTGACGGCCAGCAGCTGGGCGGCGCCGGCCACCAGGAAGGCTAGGCCCGAGGCTGTCAGTAGCCGGGACTTGGTCTCCTGGTTGCCCACCAGGCTGCAGCACCGGCTGCCGGCCCAGTTGACCAGCAGGCCCAGGAAGGCCATAGCCACGGCCGCGAGGGTCAGGATGCGGCCTACGTAGACATCGAGGGGCACGTCCTTGCCCGAGCCGCCGTAGGTGCGGCAGTTGGCCTTGCCCACGCCCGGCAGGATGCAGCTGACCCACAGGCCCTCCACCATGGTCTGCCGCACCATCAGAGTCTGCCCACTGAACTCGGTCCGCTTCCACAGCGGCAGCGAGCAACAGGCCACTGAGGCCAGCCAACCCACGGTCGCCAGGATGAGGCCTACCACCGACAGGCAGGTCCCGCTGGCCGTGGGCCTGCTCTCATCCCCTTCCTCGTCGTCCGGACCCTGGCGGGGAAAGAGAGAACACAGGACGTCAGTCCGCGCCCTTCGGCCCTCCGATTTGCGCCACGATTCCATTTTCGTCCCAATGCCCTTAACGTTGGGCGGGCACGGTGGCTCAGTGGTTGGCACTGCTGCCTCATGGCGTGAGGGTCCCGGGTTCGATCCCAGCCTCGGGCGACTGTCTATGTGGAGTTTGCACGTTCTCCGAGCTCAGTGTCTGCGTGGGTTTCCTCCCACAGTCCAAAGATGTGCGGGTCAGGGTGGTTCGGCCGTGGGAAATTGTCCCGTAGTGGCCAGGGAGCCACGCACTGTGGGAGGGTCAGCGCTGAGGGAGCCCCGCACTGTGGGAGGGTCAGCGCCGAGGGAGCCCCGCACTGTGGGAGGGTCAGCGCCGAGGGAGCCCCGCACTGTGGGAGGGTCAGTGCTGAGGGAGCCCCGCACTGTGGGAGGGTCAGCGCTGAGGGAGCCCCGCACTGTGGGAGGGTCAGTGCTGAGGGAGCCCCGCACTGTGGGAGGGTCAGTGCTGAGGGAGCCCCGCACTGTGGGAGGGTCAGTGCTGAGGGAGCCCCGCACTGTGGGAGGGTCAGTGCTGAGGGAGCCCCGCACTGTGGGAGGGTCAGCGCTGAGGGAGCCCCGCACTGTGGGAGGGTCAGTGCTGAGGGAGCCCCGCACTGTGGGAGGGTCAGTGCTGAGGGAGCCCCGCACTGTGGGAGGGTCAGTGCTGAGGGAGCCCCGCACTGTGGGAGGGTCAGTGCTGAGGGAGCCCCGCACTGTGGGAGGGTCAGCGCTGAGGGAGCCCCGCACTGTGGGAGGGTCAGTGCTGAGGGAGCCCCGCACTGTGGGAGGGTCAGCGCTGAGGGAGCCCCACACTGTGGGAGGGTCAGCGCTGAGGGAGCCCCGCACTGTGGGAGCGTCAGTGCTGAGGGAGCCCCGCACTGTGGGAGGGTCAGCGCCGAGGGAGCCCCGCACTGTGGGAGGGTCAGCGCTGAGGGAGCCCCGCACTGTGGGAGGGTCAGCGCCGAGGGAGCCCTGCACTGTCTCTCCCTCTCTCTCAGTCTGTCTGTGTTGTTCTCTCTCTGCCTATTCCTGTCTCTGTGTTGGATCTCTCTCTGTCTCACTATGTCACTATCTACCTTTCTCTCTGTTGTTCTCTGTGAATCTCTACGTGTCTCTCTCCTTTGTCGTCTCTTTCTGTCTTTCGCTGTCTGTCTCACTACCCCTCTCTCTCTTTCTGTCTGTCCCCCTGAATTGCTGCGTGCCTCTCTCCCTCTGAGTGTCTCTCTGTCTCTCACTGTCTCTGTTTCGGTGACTATCTCTCTCTGTCTCTCTCTCAATCTCAGTGTGTCTCTCTCTGAGTATCTCTCTGCTTCACTCGGTCACTCTCTCTCACTCTCTTTCTCTCGCTGTCTCTCTCTCTCACTGTCTCTCTCCCTCTCTCTCTCTCCCTCTTTCTCTCACTGTATCTCTCTCTCACTCTCACTGTCTCTCTCCCCCTCTCTCTCACTGTCTCTCTCCCTCTCTCTCTCCCTCTTTCTCTCACTGTCTCTCTCTCTCCCTCACTGTCTCTCTCCCTCTTTCTCTCACTGTCTCTCTCTCTCCCTCACTGTCTCTCTTCCTCTCTCTCTCACTGTCTCTCTCCTTCTCTCTTCCCCCTCTCTCACTGTCTCTCTCACTCACTGTCTCTCTTCCTCTCTCTCACTGTCTCTCTCCTTCTCTCTTTCCCTCTCTCTCACTGTCTCTCTCCTTCTCTCTTTCCCTCTCTCTCACTGTCTCTCTCCCTCACTGTCTCTCTTCCTCTCTCTCGCACTGTCTCACTCCTTCTCTCTTTCCCTCTCTCTCACTGTCTCTCTCCCTCTCTCAATCTCTCTCTGTCTCTCACTGTCTCTCCCTCTCTCTCTCTCATTGTCTCTCACCCTCTCACTCTCTCTCTCTCTCTCTCTCAATCTCTCTCACTCTCTCCCGCTCTCACTATCTCTCTCCCTCTCTCTCATTGTCTCTCTCTCTCCCTCTCTCAATCTCTCTCACTGTCTCTCTCCCTCTCTCTCACTGTCTCTCTCCTTCTTTCTTTCCCTCTCTCCCTCTCTCTCTCATTGTCTCTCTCTCTCACTGTCTCTCTCCCTCACTGTCTCTCTTCCTCTCTCTCTCACTGTCTCTCTCCTTCTCTCTTTCCCTCTCTCTCACTGTCTCTCTCCCTCTCTCAATCTCTCACTGTCTCTCCCTCTCCCTCTCTCTCTCTCATTGTCTCTCACCCTCTCACTCTCTCTCTCTCAATCTCTCTCACTCTCTCCCGCTCTCACTGTCTCTCTCTCCCTTTCAATCTCTCTCACTGTCTCTCTCCTTCTCTCTTTCCCTCTCTCACTGTCTCTCTCCCTCTCTCTCTCATTGTCTCTCTCATTCTCTCTCTCATTGTCTCTCTCCCTCCCTCTCCCAATCTCTCTCTCACTCGCCCTGTCACCGTCTCTCTCTCTCAATCTCTCCCTCACTGTCTCTCTTCCTCTCTCCCTCACTGTCTCTCTCCCTCTCTCCCTCACTGTCTCTCTCCCTCTCTCTCTCACTGTCTCTCTCCTTCTCTCTCTCATTGTCTCTCTCCCTCCCTCTCCCAATCTCTCTCTCACTCGCCCTGTCACCGTCTCTCTCTCTCAATCTCTCCCTCACTGTCTCTCTTCCTCTCTCCCTCACTGTCTCTCTCCCTCTCTCTCTCACAGTCCCTCTCCCTCTCTCTCTCACTGTCTCTCTCCCGCCTCTCTCATTGTCTCTCTCCCTCCCTCTCCCAATCTCTCTCTCACTCGCCCTGTCACCGTCTCTCTCTCTCAATCTCTCCCTCACTGTCTCTCTTCCTCTCTCCCTCACTGTCTCTCTCCCTCTCTCTCTCACTGTCTCTCTCCCTCTCTCTCTCACTGTCTCTCTCCCTCCCTCTCCCAATCTCTCTCTCACTCGCCCTGTCACCGTCTCTCTCTCTCAATCTCTCCCTCACTGTCTCTCTTCCTCTCTCCCTCACAGTCCCTCTCCCTCTCTCTCTCACTGTCTCTCTCCTTCTCTCTCTCATTGTCTCTCTCCCTCCCTCTCCCAATCTCTCTCTCACTCGCCCTGTCACCGTCTCTCTCTCTCAATCTCTCCCTCACTGTCTCTCTTCCTCTCTCCCTCACTGTCTCTCTCCCTCTCTCTCTCACTGTCTCTCTTCCTCTCTCCCTCACTGTCTCTCTCCCTCTCTCTCTCACTGTCTCTCTCCCTCCCTCTCTCACTGTCTCTCTCCCTCCCTCTCCCAATCTCTCTCTCACTCGCCCTGTCACCGTCTCTCTCTCTCAATCTCTCCCTCACTGTCTCTCTTCCTCTCTCCCTCACTGTCTCTCTCCCTCTCTCTCTCACTGTCTCTCTCCTTCTCTCTCTCATTGTCTCTCTCCCTCCCTCTCCCAATCTCTCTCTCACTCGCCCTGTCACCGTCTCTCTCTCTCAATCTCTCCCTCACTGTCTCTCTTCCTCTCTCTCTCACTGTCTCTCTCATTCTCTCTCTCATTGTCTCTCTCCCTCCCTCTCCCAATCTCTCTCTCACTCACCCTGTCACCGTCTCTCTCTCTCTCAATCTCTCCCTCACTGTCTCTCTTCCTCTCTCTCTCACTGTCTCTCTCCCTCTCTCTCTCACTGTCTCTCTCCCTCCCTCTCTCACTGTCTCTCTCCCTCCCTCTCCCAATCTCTCTCTCACTCGCCCTGTCACCGTCTCTCTCTCTCAATCTCTCCCTCACTGTCTCTCTTCCTCTCTCCCTCACTGTCTCTCTCCCTCTCTCTCACTGTCTCTCTTCCTCTCTCTCTCACTGTCTCTCTCCCTCCCTCTCCCAATCTCTCTCTCACTCGCCCTGTCACCGTCTCTCTCTCTCTCAATCTCTCCCTCACTGTCTCTCTCCCTCTCTCTCTCACTGTCTCTCTTCCTCTCTCCCTCACTGTCTCTCTCCCTCTCTCTCTCACTGTCTCTCTCCTTCTCTCTCTCATTGTCTCTCTCCCTCCCTCTCCCAATCTCTCTCTCACTCACCCTGTCACCGTCTCTCTCTCTCTCAATCTCTCCCTCACTGTCTCTCTTCCTCTCTCCCTCACTGTCTCTCTCCCTCTCTCTCTCACTGTCTCTCTCCCTCCCTCTCTCACTGTCTCTCTCCCTCCCTCTCCCAATCTCTCTCTCACTCGCCCTGTCACCGTCTCTCTCTCTCTCAATCTCTCCCTCACTGTCTCTCTCCCTCTCTCTCTCACTGTCTCTCTCCCTCCCTCTCCCAATCTCTCTCTCACTCGCCCTGTCACCGTCTCTCTCTCTCAATCTCTCCCTCACTGTCTCTCTTCCTCTCTCTCTCACTGTCTCTCTCCTTCTCTCTCTCATTGTCTCTCTCATTCTCTCTCTCATTGTCTCTCTCCCTCCCTCTCCCAATCTCTCTCTCACTCACCCTGTCACCGTCTCTCTCTCTCTCAATCTCTCCCTCACTGTCTCTCTTCCTCTCTCTCTCACTGTCTCTCTCCCTCTCTCTCTCATTGTCTCTCTCCCTCCCTCTCCCAATCTCTCTCTCACTTGCCCTGTCACCGTCTCTCTCTCTCAATCTCTCCCTCACTGTCTCTCTTCCTCTCTCTCTCACTGTCTCTCTCCCTCTCTCTCTCACTGTCTCTCTCCTTCTCTCTCTCATTGTCTCTCTCTCTCCCTCTCCCAATCTCTCTCTCACTCGCCCTGTCACCGTCTCTCTCTCTCAATCTCTCCCTCACTGTCTCTCTTCCTCTCTCCCTCACTGTCTCTCTCCCTCTCTCTCTCACTGTCTCTCTCCTTCTCTCTCTCATTGTCTCTCTCCCTCCCTCTCCCAATCTCTCTCTCACTCACCCTGTCACCGTCTCTCTCTCTCTCAATCTCTCCCTCACTGTCTCTCTTCCTCTCTCCCTCACTGTCTCTCTCCCTCTCTCTCTCACTGTCTCTCTCCCTCCCTCTCTCACTGTCTCTCTCCCTCCCTCTCCCAATCTCTCTCTCACTCGCCCTGTCACCGTCTCTCTCTCTCTCAATCTCTCCCTCACTGTCTCTCTTCGTCTCTCACACACTGTCTCTCTCCCTCTCTCTCTCACACACACACACACTTTCCCCTCCAGCTGTGCTCCGACCAATGCCATGCATAATTCCAACCCCACCTCCGCACTCGCAGACCCCCTGCCCCCTGTGAGAAGGGCACTGCTGACTTTATTAGCAGCTCTCGCTCTCCGGCACCCAACCCCTCCCCACTCCCGGAGCGGCACCCTCGCTGATCTGTGCACCTCCAGCTTCCTCCTGCTCCCACCGACACTCCATCCCGACCCCCGTTCGGATCACAGCAGCCCCCATCCCCCGAGACCATGATGGCAGGAGACGAGAGAGACTCACCTTTTTCGAAGACAGCATCGCGGGTTTACGGGAGGTGTTCGGAACGCTGATAAATTCCCCCTCCTCTGCCCGTCAGCGATAGCCCTGAGGAGGGGAGTCACAGCAGCGTCAATCCCCCCGCATGGTGGGAAGCAGGCTGTACCACCCATCAGGTCTGTACTGACCCCTCCAAAGAACTTCCCACACACCATGTCCATAACACTGCGTTTCCCCACGGCCAACCCACCCTAACCTACACATCCCTGGGCACTACGGGACAATTTCCCCACGGACAATCCACCCTAACCTGCACATCCCTGGGCACTACGGGACAATTTCCCCACGGACAATCCACCCTAACCCGCACATCCCTGGGCACTACGGGACAATTTCCCCACGGCCAATCCACCCTAACCTGCACATCCCTGGGCACTACGGGACAATTTCCCACAGCCAACCCACCCTAACCTGCACATCCCTGGGCACTACGGGACAATTTCCCCACGGCCAATCCACCCTAACCTGCACATCCCTGGGCACTACGGGACAATTTCCCCACGGCCAATCCACCCTAACCTGCACATCCCGGGGCACTACGGGACAATTTCCCCATGGGCCAATCCACCCTAACCTGCACATCCCTGGGCACTACGGGACAATTTCCCCACGGCCAACGCACCCTAACCTGCACATCCCTGGGCACTACGGGACAATTTCCCCACGGCCAACCCACCCTAACCTGCAAATCCCTGGGCACTACGGGACAATTTCCCCACGGCCAACCCACCCTAACCTGCACATCCCTGGGCACTACGGGACAATTTCCCCACGGCCAATCCACCCTAACCTGCACATCCCTGGGCACTACAGAACAATTTCCCCACGACCAATCCACCATAAACTGCACATCCCTGGGCACTACGGGACAATTTCCCCATGGCCAACCCACACATCCCTGGGTACTACAGGACAATTTCCCCAATGCCAACCCACCCTAACCCGCACATTCCTGGGCACTATGGGACAATTCCCCCACGGCCAACCCGCCCGAACCCGCACATCCCTGGGCACTACAGGACAATTTCCCCACAGCCAACCCGCCCGAACCCGCACATCCCTGGGCACTACGGGACAATTTCCCTATGGCCAACCCACCTAACCTGCACATCCCTGGGCACTACGGGACAATTTCCCACGGCCGATCCACCCTAACCTGCACATCCCTGGGCACTACGGGACAATTTCCCCACGGCCCATCCACCCTAACCTGCACATCCCTGGGCACTACGGGACAATTTCCCACGGCCGATCCACCCTAACCTGCACATCCCTGGGCACTACGGGACAATTTCCCCACGGCCCATCCACCCTAACCTGCACATCCCTGGGCACTACGGGACAATTTCCCCACGGCCAATCCACGCTAACCTGCACATCCCTGGGCACTACGGGAAAATTTCCCACGGCCGATCCACCCTAACCTGCACATCCCTGGGCATTATGGGACAATTTCCCCACGGCCGATCCACCCTAACCTGCACATCCCTGGGCACTACGGGACAATTTCCCCACGGCCAATCCACCGTAACCTGTACATCCCTGGGCACTACGGGACAATTTCCCCACGGCCGATCCACCCTGATCTGCACATCCCTGGGCACTACGGGACAATTTCCCCACGGCCAACCCACCCTAACCTGCACATCCCTGGGCACTACGGGACAATTTCCCCACGGCCAACCCACCCTAACCTGCACATCCCTGGGCACTACGGGACAATTCCCCCACGGCCAATCCACCCTAACCTGCACATCCCTGGGCACTACGGGACAATTTCCCCACTGCCGATCCACCCTAACATGCTCAAGAGACAGGAAGTAAACATCTAAACAGATGAACACACAGTCATTGCTGGTGCAGAGCGACCAGGAGAGACGAGATAAGGATCTCGCTGTTGAGAACGCTGCCTTAGGAGCCCCTAATTATTTTGCAGATCGAGACAACATCCTGCCCCTGGGGAAAGAGAACCATTTCCCTTAGTATGACAGCTTTATCCCCCCCCCCCCTACTCCTTATCCCTCTCCCCACCCCTCCTCTGCTCACACCGTCATCAGGGAACCCATAGGACAGTCCGGAGAAAGGCCATTCAGCCCGCACACCCGCCCTCGTAGCAGGCTATCCCACCCCCAACACGGCGTCGCCTCTCCTCAGACTGCTCTGCTGTCGAGTCTGGGAGGGGAGGGTGTTCGGGACGGGCCCACGCTCCCTCTACCCCTTTCAAACCCGGGTGTAAGGCTCTCTCTACCCCTTTCAAACCCGTGAGTGAGGCTCTCTCTACCCGTTCGAAGCTGGGAATCAGGCATCCTCTACCGCTTCAAGCTGGGAGAAAGGCTCCCTCTACTCTTTCGAGCTTCAAGAATGGCTCCCTCTACCCTTTCAAATCCCGGTGGTAAGGCTTCCTCTACCTTTACGAACCAGGGTGTAAGGCTCTCTCTACAGTTTCAAACTGGGAGTGAGGCTCCCTCTACACTTTCAAACTGGGAGTAACGCTCTGCCTACCCTTTCATACCCGGGAGTAAGGCTCCCTCTAGCCTTTCAAGCTGGGCGTAAGGCTCTCTCTCTCCCACTCCATCTCAAACTGAACGGGAGGGTGAGGGAGAGGAGAGATAGCGATTAAATTCTGAAGGACAAAGTGAATGGTGAGTGAGACAGCAGAGTTAGGACATCAGAGATCAGCACATTGGAGGGTGGAGAGTCAGAAGGGACAGAGAGAGAGAGAGAGGGAAGGAGAGAGAGAGAGACATGGGAGAGAGAGAGACAGAGAGATAGAGAGAGAGGGAAGAGAGAGAGAGAGACAGGGAGAGATAAACGGGGGAGAGAGAGAGAGAAGACAGAGATAAAGAGAGAGGGAAGGAGAGAGAGAGACAGGGAGAGATAAAAGGGGGAGAGAGAGAGAAGACAGAGATAAAGAGAGAGTGAGAGAGACAGACGGAGTGACAGAGACAGAGAGACATAGAGAGAGAGAGAGAGACAGACAGAGACAGAAAGAGAGAGAGAGAGAAACAGTGAGAGGGAGAGACAGAGAAAGGGAGACAGAGAGGGGGAGACAGACAGAACGAGAAAGGGAGAGAGAGGGCAGAGACAGAGAGAGTGAGACAGAGAAGAAGACAGAGAGAGAGACAGACAGTGAGAGGGAGACACAGAGAGAGAGAGAGACTGAGAGCGAGAAAGGGGGAGAGGGAAAGAGTGGGGGAGAGACAGAGAGAGGGGGAGAGGGAGACAGAGAGTGAGAAAGGGGGAGAGGGAGACAGAGAGGGAGACAGAGAACGAGAAAGGGGAAGAGGCAGAGAGGGGGGAGAGAGAGAGAGGGAGACAGAGAGAGATAGAGAACGAGAGAGGGGGAGAGACAGAGAGAGAGAGAAAAAGGGAGAGGGAGAGGGAGACAGAGAGCAAGAAAGAGGGAGAGAGAGTGAGGGAGAGACAGAGAGAGGGATGGCGAGCAGGCAGACTCTATGGGACTCTAGCCCAGAATTACGGATCTGATTCCATCTCGAGGGAACGGACGCTGGAAATGTTCAGGTTCAGTTTGGCAAAGTTTGTACCTGGGCAGGAGCTACGATCAGACACGGTTGTGTGGGATGCTCGGCTACTCGGTCACTCTGTCCCTCGTCTGTGTCCGTGCAGTCCCTGAGCACTGCAACTTCCCATGTAATTCCTCACAGCGTGTGAGTGAGAGAGAGAGAGAGACAGAGAGAGAGAGACACACACCCTTTCTGGAAGACTGCCAGCACATTAAACAGCTCCAGCAACATTCAGGATCTAACCTCGTGATGTCCCTGTCCCTGGGATGGGGGGGGGGGGGACATTGTAGAGGGAGCTTTACTCTGTATCTAACCCCGTGCTGTCCCTGTCCCTGGGATGGGGGGACAGTGTAGAGGGAGCTTTACTCTGTATCTAACCCTGTGATGTCCCTGTCCCTGGGAGTGTTTGATGGTGGGACAGTGTAGAGTGAGCTTTACTCTGTATCTAACCCTGTGCTGTCCCTGTCCCTGGGAGTGTTTGATGGGGGGGACAGTGTAGAGGGAGCTTTACTTTGTATCTAACCCCATGCTGTCCCTGTCCTGGGAGTGTTTGATGGGGACAGTGTAGAGGGAGCTTTACTTTGTATCTAACCCCGTGGTGTCCCTGTCCCTGGGAGTGTTTGATGGTGGGACAGTGTAGAGGGAGCTTTACTCTGTATCTAACCCCGTTCTGTCCCTGTCCCTGGGAGTATTTGATGGGGGACAGTGTAGAGGGAGCTTTACTCTGTATCTAACCCCGTGCTGTCCCTGTCCCTGGGATGTGGGGGGACAGTGTAGAGGGAGCTTTACTCTGTATCTAACCCTGTGATGTCCATGTCCCTGGGAGTGTTTGATGGGGGGGACAGTGTAGAGGGAGCTTTACTCTGTATCTAACCCCGTGGTGTCCCTGTCCCTGGGAGTGTTTGATGGTGGGACAGTGTAGAGGGAGCTTTACTTTGTATCTAACCCCATGTTGTCCTGTCCCTAGGATGGTGGGGGGGAACAGTGTAGAGGGAGCTTTACTCTGTATCTAACCCCATGCTGTCCCTGTCCCTGGGAGTGTTTGATGGGGGGACAGTGTAGAGGAAGTTTTACTCTGTATCTAACCCCGTGGTGTCCCTGTCCCTGGGTTGGGGCGGGACAGTGTAGAGGGAGCTTTACTCTGTATCTAACCCCGTGCTGTCCCTGTCCCTGGATTGGGGCGGGACAGTGTAGAGGGAGCTTTACTCTGTATCTAACCCCGTGCTGTCCCTGTCCCTGGGAGTGTTTGATGGGGGGACAGTGTAGAGGAAGTTTTACTCTGTATCTCAGCCCGTGCTGTCCCTGTCCCTGAGATGGGGGGATAGTGTAGAGGAAGCTTTACTCTGTATCTAACCCCATGTTGTCCTGTCCCTGGGATGGGGGACAGTGTAGAGGAAGCTTTACCCAGAGTACCTACCCCATTAACAGAGCACTAACAAAGTGTTCTCTCTCTCCCCAGTCCGTGCAGCTGTAATTATTCCCGAGAGGAATTTGTCTATCAACACTTCCCCCTTTCCAGAATTAAACATTGCTCACTATTTCCTGTCAACAATTTCCCTCCCTAAACTACAAACCCTGCAATAATTCACTCCATATATCTCTCTCTCTCTCTGTCTCTCACTCCATCTCTCTCTCTGTCTCTCACTCCATCTCTCTCTCTCCGTTTCTCAATGCATCTCTCTCTCTGTCTCTCACACCATCTCTCTCTCTGTCTCTCACTCCATCTCTCTCTCCGTCTCTCACTCCATCTCTCTCTCCGTCTCTCACTCCATCTCTCTCTCCGTTTCTCAATGCATCTCTCTCTCTGTCTCTCACTCCATCTCTCTCTCTGTCTCTCACTCCATCTCTCTCTCCGTCTCTCACTCCATCTCTCTCTCCGTTTCTCAATGCATCTCTCTCTCTGTCTCTCACTCCATCTCTCTCTGTCTCTCACTCCATCTCTCTCTCTCCGTCTCTCACTCCATCTCTCTCTCTCCGTCTCTCACTCCATCTCTCTCTCCGTCTCTCACTCCATCTCTCTCTGTCTCTCACTCCATCTCTCTCTGTCTCTCACTCCATCTCTCTCTCTGTCTCTCACTCCATCTCTCTCTCTCCGTCTCTCACTCCATCTCTCTCTCCGTCTCTCACTCCATCTCTCTCTCCGTCTCTCACTCCATCTCTCTCTCTGTCTCTCACTCCATCTCTCTCTGTCTCTCACTCCATCTCTCTCTGTCTCTCACTCCATCTCTCTCTCTCCGTCTCTCACTCCATCTCTCTCTCTCCGTCTCTCACTCCATCTCTCTCTCAGTCTCTCACTCCATCTCTCTCTCCGTCTCTCACTCCATCTCTCTCTCTCCGTCTCTCACTCCATCTCTCTCTCTCCGTCTCTCACTCCATCTCTCTCTCCGTCTCTCACTCCATCTCTCTCTCTCCGTCTCTCACTCCATCTCTCTCTCTCTGTCTCTCACTCCATCTCTCTCTCTCCGTCTCTCACTCCATCTCTCTCTCTCTGTCTCTCACTCCATCTCTCTCCGTCTCTCACTCCATCTCTCTCCGTCTCTCACTCCATCTCTCTCTCTCCGTCTCTCACTCCATCTCTCTCTCCATCTCTCACTCCATCTCTCTCTCCGTTTCTCAATGCATCTCTCTCTCTGTCTCTCACTCCATCTCTCTCTCTGTCTCTCACTCCATCTCTCTCTGTCTCTCACTCCATCTCTCTCTGCCCGTCTCTCACTCCATCTCTCTCTCTCCGTCTCTCACTCCATTCTCTCTCTCCGTCTCTCACTCCATCTCTCTCTCTCTGTCTCTCACTCCATCTCTCTCCGTCTCTCACTCCATCTCTCTCCGTCTCTCACTCCATCTCTCTCTCCATCTCTCACTCCATCTCTCTCTCCGTTTCTCAATGCATCTCTCTCTCTGTCTCTCACTCCATCTCTCTCTCTGTCTCTCACTCCATCTCTCTCTGTCTCTCACTCCATCTCTCTCTGTCCGTCTCTCACTCCATCTCTCTCTCTCCGTCTCTCACTCCATTCTCTCTCTCCGTCTCTCACTCCATCTCTCTCTCCGTTTCTCAATGCATCTCTCTCTCTGTCTCTCACTCCATCTCTCTCTCCCCGTCTCTCACTCCATCTCTCTCTCCGTCTCTCACTCCATCTCTCTCTGTCTCTCACTCCATCTCTCTCTCTGTCTCTCACTCCATCTCTCTCTCTGTCTCTCACTCCATCTCTCTCTGTCTCTCACTCCATCTCTCTCTGTCCGTCTCTCACTCCATCTCTCTCTCTCCGTCTCTCACTCCATTCTCTCTCTCCGTCTCTCACTCCATCTCTCTCTCCGTTTCTCAATGCATCTCTCTCTCTGTCTCTCACTCCATCTCTCTCTCCGTCTCTCACTCCATCTCTCTCTCCGTCTCTCACTCCATCTCTCTCTGTCTCTCACTCCATCTCTCTCTGTCTCTCACTCCATCTCTCTCTCTGTCTCTCACTCCATCTCTCTCTGTCTCTCACTCCATCTCTCTCTCTCCGTCTCTCACTCCATCTCTCTCTCCATCTCTCACTCCATCTCTCTCTCTGTCTCTCACTCCATCTCTCTCTCCGTCTCTCACTCCATCTCTCTCTCTGTCTCTCACTCCATCTCTCTCTCCGTCTCTCACTCCATCTCTCTCTGTCTCTCACTCCATCTCTCTCTCTGTCTCTCACTCCATCTCTCTCTCTCTCACTCCATCTCTCTCTCTCCGTCTCTCACTCCATCTCTCTCTCCATCTCTCTCCATCTCTCTCTCTGTCTCTCACTCCATCTCTCTCTCCGTCTCTCACTCCTTCTCTCTCTCTCTGTCTCTCACTCCATCTCTCTCTCTGTCTCTCACTCCATCTCTCTCTCTGTCTCTCACTCCATCTCTCTCTCTCTCACTCCATCTCTCTCTCTCCGTCTCTCACTCCATCTCTCTCTCCATCTCTCTCCATCTCTCTCTCTGTCTCTCACTCCATCTCTCTCTCCGTCTCTCACTCCTTCTCTCTCTCTCTGTCTCTCACTCCATCTCTCTCTCTGTCTCTCACTCCATCTCTCTCTCTGTCTCTCACTCCATCTCTCTCTCTCCGTCTCTCAATCCATCTTTATCCCTCTTTCAGTCTCTCCACCCACCTCTTCACTCTTACGCTTCCTGCTCACCACTGCCACTTTCTCCTTCTTGCGAACTCTTTTTGTCTCCTATCCCCCCTCTCCATCTCTCCCCATCTCTTTCCTCTATCCCCCTCTCCATCTCTCCCCATCTCTTTCCCATTCCGCATCTCCTTCTCTCTTTGCCTCTCTGTATCTCCCCCTTTCCTCCCTCTCTCCCTCCCTGTGTCTGCCATCTCTCCCTCAGTCACTCTCTACCTCTCTCTCTCTGTCTGTGTCTTTCTCTCTGTCATTCCCACTCTATCTCTCCCTGTGTCTCTTTCTGTTTCTCTCTCTGAATCACTCTCTCTCCCTCTGTGTCTCCCCCTTCCCCTCTCTCTACATCTCTCTCACACCTTCTCCCTCTGTCACTCTCTTCTTGTCTCTACCTCTCTCTCTCAGTCACTCTACCTCCATCACTCTCTCTCTCTCTCTCCTCTTCTGTGTCTCTCTCTCTCTGTTTCTCCCTCTCCATCCCCATCTCTCCTTCTCTGTCTGTGTGTGTCTCTCTCCCTCTCCCTCTCTCTTTCCCCCCCTCTCTTTTTGTTCCTCTCCATCTCTCCCCCCTCTCTCTCTTCCCCCTCTCTCTGTCCCTCTCCATCTCTCCCCCTCTATCTCTCTTCCCCCACTATTTGTCCCTCTCCATCTCTCCCCCCCTCTCTCTTCCCCCTCTTTCTATCTGTCCCTCTCCATCTCTCCCCCCCTCTCTCTTCTCCCTCTTTCTATCTGTCCCTCGCCATCTCTCCTCCTCTCTCTTTTCCCCCTTTCTATCTATCCCTCTCCATCTCTCCTCCTCTCTCTTTTCCCCCTCTTTCTATCTATCCCTCTCCATCTCTCCTCCTCTCTCTCTTTTCCCCCTCTTTCTATCTATCCCTCTCCATCTCTCCTCCTCTCTCTCTTTTCCCCCTCTTTCTATCTATCCCTCTCCATCTCTCCCCCTCTCTCATTTCCCCCTCTCTCTGTCCCTCTCCATCTCTCCCCCTCTCTCTCTTTTCCCCCTCTTTCTAGCTATCCCTCTCCATCTCTCCCCCCTCTCTCATTTCCCCCTCTCTCTGTCCCTCTCCATCTCTCCCCCTCTCTCTATCTGTCCCTCTCCATCTTCCTCTCTTCCCCCCGCTCTCTGTCTGTGTCTCTCTGTCTCTCCATCTCACCCTCTCTTTCTCTTTCCCCCCTCTCTGTCTGTGTCTCTCCCTCTCCATCTCTCCCTTTCTCTCTTTCCCCCTCCCTGTCTGTCCCTCTCCATCTCTCTCTCTCTCCTCCCTCTCTTTGTCTGTCCCTCTCCATCTCTCCCCCTCTCTCTTTCCCCCCTCTCTCTGTCTGTCCCTCTCCATCTCTTTCTCTCTCTCTCTCCTTTCCCCCTCTGTCTGTCCCTTTGCATATCTCCCTCTCTCTCCGGCTCTCCCTCTCCCATCTCTCTCTCACTCTGTCTCGCCCTCTCTCTGTCTCTCCCTCACTTTCAGCCTCCAATAATTCCTCTTTGAATCATATCTCCCCTAAACCCAGGAGCTCCGGGGTCACGTGCTCTCTGTCGCGTGTCCATTATTTATCCTGGTATCAATTCTACAACTCCCTTCCCCAACAAGGCAGTGGGGAGGGACAGACCCACTATCCCCTGAGTCACCCTGACCAGTAGGAAGGTAGGAATGGGAAAGGATAGAGAGAGAGAGGGAGGGAGGGGGAGCGAGAGAGAGAGAGAGAGGGAGATGGCGAGAGAGTGAAAGAGAGAAGGAGAGAGAGATTGAGAGAGGGAGGAGGGAAGGGAGAGGGAGTGTGTGAGAGAGAGAAAGAGAGTTGGGGAGAGAGGGAGATGGGAGACAGGGAGAAGGGGAGAGAGTGAAAGAGAAGGAGAGAGAGATTGAAAGAGGGAGGAGGGGAGGGAAGGGAGAGGGAGTGAGTTGGGGAGAGAGTGAAAAAGAGGAGAGATGGAGGGAGGGAGATGGGGAGAAAGAGAGAGAGAGACAGACAGATAGGGAGATGGGGAAATAGAGAGATGGTGGGGAGAGCGCAAGAGAGAGAGAGATGCGGAAAGAGAGAGGGAGATTAAGAGAGGGAGATGAGAAGAGAAAGAGAGTGAGATGGGGAGAAAGGGAGAAAGAGAGAGAGATGGAGAGAGGCAGAGGGATGTGAGGGACAAAAGGAGAATAGAGAGAGGGAGAAAGAGAGATGGGGTGAGAGAGGGAGATTGAGAGAGGGTGATGGGGAAAGAGAGAGGGAGAGAGAAGACAGTGTAGAGAGAGAGAAAAATGGGGAGAGAGAAGGAAATTGAGAGAGGGATGCAGGGAGAGAGAGAGGGAGTGAGAAAGAGAGGGAAAGAGATGTGGGGAGAGAAAGGGAGAGAGAAAGATGGGGAGAGAGGTTGAGAGATGAAGATGGGGAGAGAGAGAATGGGGGGAGAGAGGGAGCAACAGAGATGTGGACAGAGAGAGATTGAGATGGGGGAGAGTGAAAATGGGGGAAAGAGAGGTGGGGGAGAGAGGGAAAGCCAGAGCTGGGGGAGAGAGAGAGAGAAAGAGATTGAGAGAGGGAGATGGGGAGAGTGAGAGGGAGAGATGGGGAGGGAATGAGAGAGAAAGGGAGATGGGGAGGGGGGGGTTGAGAGATGGAGATGGGGGAGAGAGAGAGAAATGGGGAGGGAGTGAGAGAGAGAGAGGGAGATGGGGAGAGTGAGAGAGAGGAAGATGGGGAGAAAGAGAGAGATGGAGATGGAGGAGAGAGAGATGGGGAGGGAGTGAGAGAGAGAGGGAGATGGGGCGGGAGAAAGAGAGAGATGGAGATGGAGGAGAGAGAGATGGGGAGGGAGTGAGAGAGAGAGGGAGATGGGGCGAGAGCAATTGAGAGATGGAGATGGGGGAGTGAGAGAGAGATGGGGAGGGAGTGACAGAGAGAGAGTTGGGGAGAGAGAGAGAGAGAGGGAGAGACAAACCTTGGGGGGGAGAGAGAGAGATTCGGAGTTGGAGACGGGGGAGAGAGAAAATGGGAGAGAGAGAGAGAAGGGGAGACGGGGAGAGAGAGCGATTGAGAGATGGAGATGGGGGAGTGAGGGAGAGATGGGGAGGGAGTGAGAGAGAGAGTTGGGGAGAGAGGGAGAGACAAACCTGGGGTGGGGGGAGAGAGAGAGATTCAGAGAGGGAAATGGGGGAGAGAGAAAATGGGGGGGACAGAGAGAGAAAGACATGGGGAGGGAGTGAGAGAGAGAGAGAGAGATGGGGGAGAGAGGGAGTGAGATGGGGGGGAGAGAGAAAAACAGAGAGAGAGAGATGGGGAGAGAATGAAAGAGAGTGGTGAGAGGGACAGGAGGCGGGGGGAGAATGAAAGAGACAAAGAGAAAGAGGAACTCAGGGGGGAGTTGTGGAGGAGGGGGGGAGTTGTGGAGGAGGGGGGGTAAAGGGACAGTGATGTAGAGCTCTCAATGTCCCTCAATCCAACATGAAATGGTATGGCCTCGAGTGAACAGGAGGAGGAGAGATGAGAGTGAACCTGACCCAGTTGTTTACCAAACCCTGTTCATCCACTACAGCCCTGAGTAAAGGGGCCATTATAGAGGCCTGATCGGCACAGGGGGAGAGAGACAGAGAGAGAGAGAGAGAGAGAGAGACGGGGAGAGAGAAAGAGAGAGAGACAGACAAAATGCTAAAGGAGAGAGAGAGAGAGAGAGAGTGAGGCCAAGGCGTGGCGAAACAGGCTTCAATTTCGGCCTACTCTCGGCCTTCGATTTGCATCAATGGGCGTCGCCCACCCCCAGGATCTCTGGGAAGCGAGCATTCCGAGATGGGGGAGATAGGGCTCGTTCGACCCCAGGGAAGGGGTCCCGCGCGGCTACCTCCTTCCCCAGCCCCCGTCAGGAATCTATGTCCTCGGGAAGAGAGAGAGAGAGAGAGAGAGAGAGGAACGTCGAAACCAAAAATTCCCCCGTAATTAAGGACAGGAAGCTCTCTGTGATTAGCCTCATCCGTTGTTTACTGACGGACGGCGAGATAAGGAGGGGGGGGAAGGGGGAGTTGTTTTCCAAGAAGGACACAAACACGCAGGGGAGGGGCGCTCGGAGATTGGCGACGCGCCCAAGGCGTTGCCAACTCTCTCCTCTAGCGCCAACCAACATGGTTATGCCCCTCCAGGGACTCACGGGTTTGGGGCAACACAGTTGCAGGGCGTCAGACCCCTCGAGAGGTGGATCTGCAAGGGTGGGAGAGGGAGCTGGAGGCTGGGAGGGCGGTGGTGGGGGGGGAAGCTCAGGTCAAACAATGGACAGAGGAGCAGAACCAGAACACCATTGTCAAGGGGGCGATGGTTAGATTCTCTCTCAATAGGAACCCCCAGGATGTTGATAGTGGGGGGGGAGGGGGGGAATTCAGTGACAGTAACACCATTGAACGTCAAGGGGGCGATGGTTAGATTCTCTCTCAATGGGAACCCCCAGGATGTTGATAGTGGGGGGGGAGGGGGGAATTCAGTGATGGTAACGCCATTGAACGTCAAGGGGGCGATGGTTAGATTCTCTCTCGATGGGAACCCCCAGGATGTTGATAGTGGGGGGCGAGGGGGGACTCAGTGATGGTAACACCATTGAACGTCAAGAGGGCGTTAGTTAGATTCTCTCTCAATGGGAACCCCCAGGATGTTGATAGTGGGGGGGGAGGGGGGATTCAGTGACGGTAACACCATTGAACGTCAACGGGGCGATGGTTAGATTCTCTCTCAATAGGAACCCCCAGGATGTTGATAGTGGGGGGGGGGAGGGGGGATTCAGTGATGGTAACACCATTGAACGTCAAGGGGGTGATGGTTAGATTCTCTCTCGATGGGAACCCCCAGGATGTTGGTAGTGGGGGGGGAGGGGGGATTCAGTGATGGTAACGCCATTGAACGTCAAGGGGGCGATGGTTAGATTCTCTCTCAATGGGAACCCCCAGGATGTTGATAGTGGGGGGCGAGGGGGGACTCAGTGATGGTAACACCATTGAACGTCAAGGGGGCGTTGGTTAGATTCTCTCTCAATGGGAACCCCCCAGGATGTTGATAGTGGGGGGGCAGGGGGGATTCAGTGACGGTAACACCATTGAACATCAAGGGGGCAATGGTTAGATTCTCTCTCAATGGGAACCCCCAGGATGTTGATAGTGGGGGCGGGGAAGGGGGGGGGGTGGATTCAGTGACGGTAACACCATTGAACATCAGTGGAGGGGCGCGATGGTTAGAATCTCTCCAGCACTGGAGTATCCCGGAACCAATCCAGCCCTCGCTCCCGGTGTCAAAGACATCATTGCCGGCTGCACCACCTCAGCCTCTGATATATCATCAACGTTTCGTGGAGAGGGATAACCCAAGGGGTTCCAGAAGAATCTGGAAAGGGATGGTGGAGAGACGGGCGGCATGCTTCCTCTACACACCCGCGTTTCGCCCACCTTCCCACCATGGGACCCCCCCCCCCTTCCACCTTCCCATCCCCGTTCAGTCTCTCTCTCTCTAGCTCCATTCTGCTGACCCACCCTCTCTCTCACTCTCTCGCCCCCATCGCCACAAACCCCTTCTCACTATGGCTATACCCCCGCTTCTGTCACCATGATAACCCACCCTTCCCCCGCCCCATCTCAACGTTAACCCCCCCCCCCCCACCACTTCTCCTCTCTCTCATTCCCCCCGGTAACACCCCCTTCACCCTCTCTCTATCCCCACGGTAACCCCCCCTTCACCCTCTCTCTATCCCCACGGTAACCCCCCCTTCACCCCCTCTCTCTATCCCCACGGTAACTCCCCTTCACCCTCTCTCTATCCCCACGGTAACCCCCCCTTCACTCTCTCTCTATCCCCAAGGTAACCCTTCCTTCACCCTCTCTCTATCCCCACGGTAACCCCCCTTCACCCCCTCTCTCTATCCCCACGGTAACTCCCCCTTCACTCTCTCTATCCCCACGGTAACTCCCCTTCACCCTCTCTCTATCCCCACGGTAACCCCCCCTTCACTATCTCTCTATCCCCACGGTAACTCCCCCTTCACTCTCTCTATCCCCACGGTAACTCCCTCTTCACCCTCTCTCTATCCCCACGGTAACTCCCCCTTCACCCCCTCTCTCTATCCCTATGGTAACTCCCGCTTCACCCCCTCTCTCTCTATCCCCACGGTAACCCCCCCTTCACTATCTCTCTATCCCCACGGTAACCCCCCTTCATCCCCTCTATCCCCACGGTAACCCCCCTTCACCCTCTCTCTATCCCGAAGGTAACCCCCCTTCACCCTCTCTCTATCCCCTCGGTAACCCTCCCTTCACCCTCTCTCTATCCCCACGGTAACCCCCCCCCGCCTTCACCCTCTCTCTCTATCCCCACGGTAACCCCCCTTCACCCTCTCTCTCTATCCCCACGGTAATCCCCCCTACCTTCACCCTCACTCTATCCCCATGGTAACCTCCCCCCTTCACCGTCTCTCTATCCCCACGGTAACCCCCCCCCCGCCTTCACCCTCTCTCTCTATCCCCATGGTAACTCCCCCTTCACCCTCTCTCTATGCCCACGGTAACCCCCCCCTTCACCCTCTCTCTATCCCCACGGTAACTCCCCCTTTACTCTCTCTATCCCCACGGTAATCCCCCCCTTCACCCTCTCTCTCTATCCCCACGGTAACACCCCCTTCACCCTCTCCCTATCCCCACGGTAAACCCCCTTCATACTCTCTCTATCCCCATGGTAACCTCCCCTTCACTATCTCTCTATCCCCACGGTAACTCCCCCTTCACCCTCTCTCTATCCCCACGGTAACTCCCCCTTCACCCTCTCTCTCTATCCCCAAGGTAACCTCCCCCTTCACCCTCTCCCTATCCCCACGGTAACTCCCCCTTCACCCTCTCTCTATCCCCACGGTAACTCCCCCTTCACCCTCTCTCTATCCCCACGGTAACTCCCGCTTCACCCTCTCTATCCACGCGTAACCCCCCCTTTACCCTCTCTCTCTATCCCCACGGTAACCCCCCCTTCACCCTCTCTCTCTATCCCCACGGTAACCCCCCCTTCACCCTCTCTCTCTATCCCCACGGTAACCCCCCCTTCACCCTCTCTCTCTATCCCCACGGTAACCCCCCCTTCACCCTCTCTCTATCCCCACGGTAACCCCCCCTTCACCCTCTCTCTATCCCCACGGTAACCCCCCCTTCACCCTCTCTCTCTATCCCCACGGTAACCCCCCCTTCACCCTCTCTCTCTATCCCCACGGTAACCCCCCCTTCACCCTCTCTCTATCCCCACGGTAACCCCCCCTTCACCCTCTCTCTCTATCCCACGGTAACCCCCCTTCACCCTCTCTCTATCCCCACGGTAACCCCCCCTTCACCCTCTCTCTATCCCCACGGTAACTCCCCCTTCTCCCTCTCTCTCTATCCCCACGTAACCCCCCCTTCACCCTCTCTCTATCCCCACGGTAACCCCCCTTCACACTCTCTCTATCCACACGGTAACCCCCCCCCTTCACCCTCTATCCCCACGGTAACCCCCCTTCACACTCTTTCTATCCACACGGTAACCCCCCCCTTCACCCTCTCTCTCTATCCCCACGGTAACTCCCCCTTCACCCTCTCTCTATCCACACGGTAACCGCCCCCCCTTCACCCTCTCTCTATCCCCACGGTAACCCCCTTTTCACCCTCTCTCTATCCCCACGGTAACCCCTCCCCCCCTTCACCCTCTCTCTGTCCCCACGGTAACTCCCCCCTTCACCCTCTCTCTCTATCCCCACCGTAACTCCCCCTTCACCCTCTCTCTATCCCCACGGTAACCCCCCTTCACTCTCTCTCTATCCCCACGGTAACCCCCCCTTCACCCTCTCTCTATCCCCACGGTAACCCCCCCTTCACCCTCTCTCTCTATCCCCACGGTAAACCCCCTTCACCCTCTCTCTATCCCCACGGTAACTCCCCCCTTCACCCTCTCTCTCTATCCCCACCGTAACTCCCCCTTCACCCTCTCTCTATCCCCACGGTAACTCCCCCTTCACTCTCTCTCTATCCCCACGGTAACCCCCCCTTCACCCTCTCTCTATCCCCACGGTAACCCCCCCTTCACCCTCTCTCTATCCCCACGGTAAACCCCTTTCACCCTCTCTCTATCCCCACGGTAACTCCCCCTTCACCCTCTTTCTAACACCACGGTAACCCCCCCTTCACCCTCTCTCTCTATCCCCACGGTAACTCCCCCTTCACCCTCTCTCTATCCCCACGGTAACCCCCCCTTCACCCTCTCTCTATCCCCACGGTAACCCCCCCTTCACCCTCTCTCTATCCCCACGGTAACTCCCCCCTTCACCCTCTCTCTCTATCCCCACGGTAACCCCCCCTTCACCTCCTCTCTATCCCCACGGTAACCCTCCCCCCTTCACCCCCTCTCTCTATCCCCACGGTAAAACCCCCTTCACCCTCTCTCTATCCCCACGGTAACCCCCCCTTCACCCTCTCTCTGTCCCCACGGTAACTCCCCCCTTCACCCTCTCTCTCTATCCCCACGGTAACCCCTCCTTCACTATCTCTCTCTATCCCCACGGTAACTCCCCCTTCACCCTCTCTCTATCCCCACGGTAACCCCCCCTTCACACTCTCTCTATCCCCACGGTAACCCCCCCTTCACCCTCTCTCTAACCCCACGGTAACCCCCCCTTCACCCTCTCTCTATCCCCACGGTAACCCCCCCTTCACACTCTCTCTATCCCCACGGTAACCCCCCCTTCACCCTCTCTCTAACCCCACCGTAACCCCCCCTTCACCCTCTCTCTATCCCCACGGTAACCACCCCCCCCCTTCACCCCCTCTCTCTATCCCCACGGTAATCCCCCCTTCACCCTCTCTCTATCCCCACGGTAACCCCCCCTTCACCCTCTCTCTATCCCACGGAAACCCCCCCTGCACCCTCTCTCTATCCCCACGGTAACCCCCCCTTCACCCTCTCTCTATCCCCACGGAAACCCCCCCTTCACCCTCTCTCCCTATCCCCACGGTAACCCCCCTTCACCCTCTCTCTATCCCCACGGTAACTCCCCCCTTCACCCTCTCTCTCTATCCCCACGGTAACCCCCCCTTCACCCTCTCTCTATCCCCACGGTAACTCCCCCCTTCACCCTCTCTCTCTATCCCCACGGTAACCCCCCCTTCACCCTCTCTCTGTCCCCACGGAAACCCCCCCTTCACCCTCTCTCCCTATCCCCACGGTAACCCCCCTTCACCCTCTCTCTATCCCCACGGTAACCCCCCTTCACCCTCTCTCTATCCCCACGGTAACTCCCCCCTTCACCCGCTCTCTCTATCCACACGGTAACCCCCCCTTCACTCTCTCTCTATCCCCACGGTAACCCCCCCTTCACCCTCTCTCTATCCCCACGGTAACCCCACCTTCACCCTCTCTCTATCCCCACGGTAACTCCCCCTTCACCCTCTCTCTATCCCCACGGTAACTCCCCCTTCACCCTCTCTCTCTATCCACGCGTAACCCCCCCTTTACCCTCTCTCTCTATCCCCACGGTAACCCCCCCTTCACCCTCTCTCTCTATCCCCACGGTAACCCCCCCTTCACCCTCTCTCTCTATCCCCACGGTAACCCCCCCTTCACCCTCTCTCTATCCCCACGGTAACACGCCCTTCACCCTCTCTCTCTATCCCCACGGTAACCCCCCCTTCACCCTCTCTCTCTATCCCCACGGTAACCCCCCCTTCACCCTCTCTCTATCCCCACGGTAACCCCCCCTTCACCCTCTCTCTCTATCCCACGGTAACCCCCCTTCACCCTCTCTCTATCCCCACGGTAACCCCCCCTTCACCCTCTCTCTATCCCCACGGTAACTCCCCCTTCTCCCTCTCTCTCTATCCCCACGTAACCACCCCTTTACTCTCTCTCTCTATCCCCACGGTAACCCCCCCTTCACCCTCTCTCTATCCCCCACGGTAACCCCCCTTCACACTCTCTCTATCCACACGGTAACCCCCCCCCCCTTCACCCTCTCTCTATCCCCACGGTAACCCCCCTTCACACTCTCTCTATCCACACGGTAACCCCCCCCTTCACCCTCTCTCTCTATCCCTACGGTAACTCCCCCTTCACCCTCTCTCTATCCACACGGTAACCGCCCCCCCTTCACCCTCTCTCTATCCCCACGGTAACCCCCCCTTCACACTCTCTCTATCCACACGGTAACCCCCCCCCTTCACCCTCTCTCTATCCCCACGGTAACACCCCCTTCACCCTCTCTCTCTATCCCCACGGTAACCCCCCCTTCACCCTCTCTCTCTATCCCACGGTAACCCCCTCTTCACCCTCTCTCTATCCCCACGGTAACCCCCCCTTCACCCTCTCTCTCTATCCCCACGGTAACCCCCCCTTCACCCTCTCTCTCTCTATCCCCACGGTAACCCCCCACTTCACCCTCTCTCTATCCCCACGGTAACTCCCCCTTCACCCTCTCTCTATCCCCACGGTAAACCCCCTTCACCCTCTCTCTATCCCCACAGTAACCCCCCCCTTCACCCTCTCTCTATCCCCATGGTAACTCCCCCTTCACCCTCTCTCTATCCCCACGGTAACCCCCCCTTCACCCTCTCTCTATCCCCACGGTAACCCCCCCTTCACCCTCTCTCTGTCCCCACGGTAACACCCCCTTCACCCTCTCTCTATCCCCACGGTAACCCCCCCTTCACCCTCTCTCTCTATCCCCACGGTAACCCCCCCTTCACCCTCTCTCTATCCCCACGGTAACCCCCCCTTCACCCTCTCTCTGTCCCCACGGTAACACCCCCTTCACCCTCTCTCTATCCCCACGGTAACCCCCCCTTCACCCTCTCTCTATCCCCACGGTAACACCCCCTTCACCCTCTCCCTATCCCCACGGTAACTCCCCCTTCACCCTCTCTCTCTATCCCACGGTAACTCCCCCTTCACCCTCTCTCTATCCCCACGGTAACTCCCCCTTCACCCTCTCTCTATCCCCACGGTAACCCCCCCTTCACCCTCTCTCTCTATCCCCATGGTAACACCCCCTTCACCCTCTCTCTATCCCCACGGTAACCCCCCCTTCACCCTCTCTCTCTATCCCCACGGCAACCCCCCCTTCACCCTCTCTCTCTGTCCCCACGGTAACCCCCCCTTCACCCTCTCTCGCTATCCCCACGGTAACCCCCCCTTTACCCTCTCTCTATCCCCACGGTAACCCCCCCTTCACCCTCTCTCTCTATCCCACGGTAACCCCCCCTTCACCCTCTCTCTCTATCCCCACGGTAACCCCCCCTTCACCCTCTCTCTCTATCCCCACGGTAACCCCCCCTTCACCCTCTCTCTATCCCCACGGTAACCCCCCCTTCACCCTCTCTCTATCCCCACGGTAACCCCCCCTTCACCCTCTCTCTCTATCCCCACGGTAACCCCCCCTTCACCCTCTCTCTCTATCCCCACGGTAACCCCCCCTTCACCCTCTCTCTATCCCCACGGTAACCCCCCCTTCACCCTCTCTCTCTATCCCACGGTAACCCCCTTCACCCTCTCTCTATCCCCACGGTAACCCCCCCTTCACCCTCTCTCTATCCCCACGGTAACTCCCCCTTCTCCCTCTCTCTCTATCCCCACGTAACCCCCCCTTCACCCTCTCTCTATCCCCACGGTAACCCCCTTCACACTCTCTCTATCCACACGGTAACCCCCCCCCTTCACCCCTCTATCCCCACGGTAACCCCCCTTCACACTCTCTCTATCCACACGGTAACCCCCCCTTCACCCTCTCTCTCTATCCCCACGGTAACTCCCCCTTCACCCTCTCTCTATCCACACGGTAACCGCCCCCCTTCACCCTCTCTCTATCCCCACGGTAACCCCCTTTTCACCCTCTCTCTATCCCCACGGTAACCCCTCCCCCCCTTCACCCTCTCTCTGTCCCCACGGTAACTCCCCCCTTCACCCTCTCTCTCTATCCCCACCGTAACTCCCCCTTCACCCTCTCTCTATCCCCACGGTAACCCCCCTTCACTCTCTCTCTATCCCCACGGTAACCCCCCCTTCACCCTCTCTCTATCCCCACGGTAACCCCCCCTTCACCCTCTCTCTCTATCCCCACGGTAACCCCCTTCACCCTCTCTCTATCCCCACGGTAACTCCCCCCTTCACCCTCTCTCTCTATCCCCACCGTAACTCCCCCTTCACCCTCTCTCTATCCCCACGGTAACTCCCCCTTCACTCTCTCTCTATCCCCACGGTAACCCCCCCTTCACCCTCTCTCTATCCCCACGGTAACCCCCCCTTCACCCTCTCTCTATCCCCACGGTAAACCCCTTTCACCCTCTCTCTATCCCCACGGTAACTCCCCCTTCACCCTCTTTCTAACACCACGGTAACCCCCCCTTCACCCTCTCTCTCTATCCCCACGGTAACTCCCCCTTCACCCTCTCTCTATCCCCACGGTAACCCCCCCTTCACCCTCTCTCTATCCCCACGGTAACCCCCCCTTCACCCTCTCTCTATCCCCACGGTAACTCCCCCCTTCACCCTCTCTCTCTATCCCCACGGTAACCCCCCCTTCACCTCCTCTCTATCCCCACGGTAACCCTCCCCCCTTCACCCCCTCTCTCTAACCCCACGGTAAAACCCCCTTCACCCTCTCTCTATCCCCACGGTAACCCCCCCTTCACCCTCTCTCTGTCCCCACGGTAACTCCCCCCTTCACCCTCTCTCTCTATCCCCACGGTAACCCCTCCTTCACTATCTCTCTCTATCCCCACGGTAACTCCCCCTTCACCCTCTCTCTATCCCCACGGTAACCCCCCTTCACACTCTCTCTATCCCCACGGTAACCCCCCCTTCACCCTCTCTCTAACCCCACGGTAACCCCCCCTTCACCCTCTCTCTATCCCCACGGTAACCCCCCCTTCACACTCTCTCTATCCCCACGGTAACCCCCCCTTCACCCTCTCTCTAACCCCACCGTAACCCCCCCTTCACCCTCTCTCTATCCCCACGGTAACCACCCCCCCCCTTCACCCCCTCTCTCTATCCCCACGGTAATCCCCCCTTCACCCTCTCTCTATCCCACGGAAACCCCCCCTGCACCCTCTCTCTATCCCCACGGTAACCCCCCCTTCACCCTCTCTCTATCCCCACGGAAACCCCCCTTCACCCTCTCTCCCTATCCCCACGGTAACCCCCCTTCACCCTCTCTCTATCCCCACGGTAACTCCCCCCTTCACCCTCTCTCTCTCATCCCCACGGTAACCCCCCTTCACCCTCTCTCTATCCCCACGGTAACTCCCCCTTCACCCTCTCTCTCTATCCCCACGGTAACCCCCCCTTCACCCTCTCTCTGTCCCCACGGAAACCCCCCCTTCACCCTCTCTCCCTATCCCCACGGTAACCCCCCTTCACCCTCTCTCTATCCCCACGGTAACCCCCCTTCACCCTCTCTCTATCCCCACGGTAACTCCCCCCTTCACCCGCTCTCTCTATCCACACGGTAACCCCCCCTTCACTCTCTCTCTATCCCCACGGTAACCCCCCCCTTCACCCTCTCTCTATCCCCACGGTAACCCCACCTTCACCCTCTCTCTATCCCCACGGTAACTCCCCCT
>NW_028270179.1:43383513-43393513 GCF_037043375.1 Chiloscyllium plagiosum
TCTCTCTCAACTTTACAAACCACAAATTCACAAAAATAGCAGAGAGAGAGAGAGAGACTGGGGGGGGAGAGAGAGAGAGAGAGATTGGGAGTAAGAGAGAGATAGAGACTGGGGGAGAGGAGAGAGAGACTGGGGGAGAGAGAGAGAGAGAGAGACTGGGGGGAGAGAGAGAGAGAGAGACTGGGGGGAGAGAGAGAGAGAGACTGGGGGAGAGAGAGAGAGAGAGAGACTGGGGGGAGAGAGAGAGAGAGACTGGGGGGAGAGAGAGAGAGAGAGACTGGGGGGGGAGAGAGAGAGAGACTGGGGGGGGGAGAGAGAGAGACTGGGGGGGAGAGAGAGAGAGACTGGGGGGGGGGAGAGAGAGAGAGAGAGAGACTGGGGGGAGTGAGAGAGAGAGACTGGGGGAGAGAGAGAGAGAGAGACTGGGGGTTGAGAGAGAGACTAGGGGAGGGAGAGAGAGAGAGAGACTGGGGGGGAGAGAGAGAGAGAGACTGGGGGGGAGAGAGGGAGAGACTGGGGGGGTGAGAGAGAGAGAGAGACTGGGGGAGAGAGAGAGAGAGAGACTGGGGGGAGAGAGAGAGAGAGACTGGGGGGAGAGAGAGAGAGAGAGAGACTGGGGGGGGAGAGAGAGAGAGAGAGACTGGGAGTAAGAGAGAGATAGAGACTGGGGGGAGAGAGAGAGAGAGACTGGGGAGAGAGAGAGACTGGGGAGAGAGAGAGAGAGAGACTGGGGGAGAGAGAGAGAGAGACTGGGGGGAGAGAGAGAGAGAGAGACTGGGGGGAGAGAGAGAGAGAGACTGGGGGGAGAGAGAGAGAGAGAGACTGGGGGGAGAGAGAGAGAGAGACTGGGGGGAGAGAGAGAGAGAGAGACTGGGGGGGGTGAGAGAGAGAGAGAGAGACTGGGGGGAGAGAGAGAGAGACTGGGGAGAGAGAGAGAGAGAGAGAGAGACTGGGGGGAGAGAGATAGAGAGAGACTGGGGGGAGAGAGAGAGAGAGACTGGGGAAGAGAGAGAGAGAGAGAGACTGGGGGGAGAGAGAGAGAGACTGGGGGGAGAGAGAGAGAGAGAGACTGGGGAAGAGAGAGAGAGAGAGAGACTGGGGGGAGAGATAGAGAGACTGGGGGGAGAGAGAGAGAGAGACTGGGGGGAGAGAGAGAGAGAGAGGAAGGGTCAGGAAAGTGGATGGACTGGTAGTGGGAGATTGGAAGGAGAGGTGGGGAGACAAAACCCTTGCTTCTGAGCTGGGAGTCCGGAACGGGACGGGGGTGGTGGGTTGGAGAGGCATATTTGGGGAGGGGAGGGGACGCAGCAATGGGCTAGCAGAGAGGTCATGGGCCATTGGGAGACTCTCTGATCAGAGCTAGTGACCTCTGCAGAGGGAGACCAGGAGCAAGAGGCAGTCACTCAGATATTCAGGGGTGCTGGCAGTTTGAAATAAAAGGCGTGAGGGAGGGGAACAGGGACGCAGGCTTTAGATGCGAGGTTATACAATTCATGAACAAATGCGCAACTAAGGCCCATGCACATGGCAACTACCGAGAAAGTTAGTAGTGTCATTCAACTCGGATTAGAACCTCATACTGGCCAATCCTTTGACGTAATCTTTTAAAAATTAACTCTCAACTTTCAGAGAGAGTTAATAAATCTCCCAGACGAGAGAGAGAGTGAGAGAGAGAGAGAGAGAGAGGGGACAGAGAGACACCAGTCAGTGTACAGAAATATCCCTGAGAGAGAGAGAGGGGACAGAGAGACACCAGTCAGTGTACAGATATCTCCCTGAGAGAGAGAGGGGACTGAGAGACACCAGTCAGTGTACAGATATCTCCCTGAGAGAGAGAGAGGGGACTGAGAGACACCAGTCAGTGTACAGATATATCCCTGAGAGAGAGAGAGGGGACAGAGATACACCAGTCAGTGTACAGATATCTCCCTGAGAGAGAGAGGGGACTGAGAGACACCAGTCAGTGCACAGATATCTCCCTGAGAGAGAGGGGACTGAGAGACACCAGTCAGTGTACAGATATCTCCCTGAGAGAGAGGGGACTGAGAGACACCAGTCAGTGCACAGATATCTCCCTGAGAGAGAGAGGGGACTGAGAGACACCAGTCAGTGTACAGATATCTCCCTGAGAGAGAGGGGACTGAGAGACTCCAGTCAGTGTACAGATATCACCCTGAGAGAGTGAGGGGACTGAGAGACACCAGTCAGTGTACAGATATCTCCCTGAGAGAGAGAGAGAGGGGACTGAGAGACACCAGTCAGTGTACAGATATCTCGCTGAGAGAGAGAGAGGGGACTGAGAGACACCAGTCAGTGTACAGATATCTCCCTGAGAGAGAGAGGGGACTGAGAGACACCAGTCAGTGTACAGATATCTCCCTGAGAGAGAGAGGGGACTGAGAGACACCAGTCAGTGTACAGATATCTCCCTGAGAGAGAGGGGACTGAGAGACACCAGTCAGTGTACAGATATCACCCTGAGAGAGTGAGGGGACTGAGAGACACCAGTCAGTGTACAGATATCTCGCTGAGAGAGAGAGAGGGGACTGAGAGACACCAGTCAGTGTACAGATATCTCCCTGAGAGAGAGAGGGGACTGAGAGACACCAGTCAGTGTACAGATATCTCGCTGAGAGAGAGAGAGGGGACTGAGAGACACCAGTCAGTGTACAGATATCTCCCTGAGAGAGAGAGGGAGGACTGAGAGACACCAGTCAGTGTACAGATATCTCTCTGAGAGAGAGAGGGGACTGAGAGATATCAGTCAGTGTACAGATATCTCCCTGAGAGAGAGAGGGGAATGAGAGACACCAGTCAGTACACAGATATCACGCAAGAGAGGGGGGGCAATTAAAGACACCAGTCAGTGTACAGATATCTCCCTGAGAGAGAGGGGATTGAGAGACACCAGTCAGTGTACAGATATCTCCCTGAGAGAGAGAGAAGGGACTGAGAGACACCAGTCAGTGTACAGATATCACCCTGAGAGAGAGAGAGGGGACTGAGAGACACCAGTCAGTGTACAGATATCTCCCTGAGAGAGAGAGGGGACTGAGAGACACCAGTCAGTGTACAGATATCTCCCTGAGAGAGAGGGGACTGAGAGACACCAGTCAGTGTACAGATATCTCTCTGAGAGAGAGAGGGGACTGAGAGATATCAGTCATTGTAAAGATATCTCGCTGAGAGAGAGAGGGGAATGAGAGACACCAGTCAGTACACAGATATCACGCAAGAGAGGGGGGGCAATTAAAGACACCAGTCAGTGTACAGATATCTCCCTGAGAGAGAGGGGATTGAGAGACACCAGTCAGTGTACAGATATCTCCCTGAGAGAGAGAGAAGGGACTGAGAGACACCAGTCAGTGTACAGATATCACCCTGAGAGAGAGAGAGGGGACTGAGAGACACCAGTCAGTGTACAGATATCTCCCTGAGAGAGAGAGGGGACTGAGAGACACCAGTCAGTGTACAGATATCTCCCTGAGAGAGAGAGGGGACTGAGAGACACCAGTCAGTGTACAGATATCTCCCTGAGAGAGAGATTGGACTGAGAGACACCAGTCAGTGTACAGATATCACCCTGAGAGAGAGAGGGGACTGAGAGACACCAGTCAGTGTACAGATATCTCCCTGAGAGAGAGAGTGGACTGAGAGACACCAGTCAGGGTACAGATATCTCCCTGAGAGAGAGAGAAGTGACTAAGAGACACCAGTCAGTGTACAGTAATTTCCCTGAGAGAGAGGGGGGACTGAGAGACACCAGTCAGTGTACAGATATCTCCCTGAGAGAGAGAGAAAGAGGGGACTGAGAGACACCAGTCAGTGTACAGATATCTCCCTGAGAAAGAGGGGACTGTGAGACACCAGTCAGTGCACAGATATCTCCCTGAGAGAGAGAGAGGACGGAGAGACAGCAGTCAGTGTACAGATATCTCCCTGAGAGAGAGAGGGGGGACTGAGAGACACCAGTCAGTGTACAGATATCTCCCTGAGAGAGAGGGGACTGAGAGACACCAGTCAGTGTACAGATATCTCCCTGAGAGAGAGAGAAAGAGGGGACTGAGAGACACCAGTCAGTGTACAGATAACAACCTGAGAGAGAGGGGACTGAGAGACACCAGTCAGTGTACAGATATCTCCCTGAGAGAGAGAGAGGGGACTGAGAGACACCAGTCAGTGTACAGATATCACCCTGAGAGAGAGAGAGGGGACTGAGAGACACCAGTCAGTGTACAGATATCTCCCTGAGAGAGAGAGGGGACTGAGAGACACCAGTCAGTGTACAGATATCTCCCTGAGAGAGAGGGGACTGAGAGACACCAGTCAGTGTACAGATATCTCTCTGAGAGAGAGAGGGGACTGAGAGATATCAGTCATTGTAAAGATATCTCGCTGAGAGAGAGAGGGGAATGAGAGACACCAGTCAGTACACAGATATCACGCAAGAGAGGGGGGGCAATTAAAGACACCAGTCAGTGTACAGATATCTCCCTGAGAGAGAGGGGATTGAGAGACACCAGTCAGTGTACAGATATCTCCCTGAGAGAGAGAGAAGGGACTGAGAGACACCAGTCAGTGTACAGATATCACCCTGAGAGAGAGAGAGGGGACTGAGAGACACCAGTCAGTGTACAGATATCTCCCTGAGAGAGAGAGGGGACTGAGAGACACCAGTCAGTGTACAGATATCTCCCTGAGAGAGAGAGGGGACTGAGAGACACCAGTCAGTGTACAGATATCTCCCTGAGAGAGAGATTGGACTGAGAGACACCAGTCAGTGTACAGATATCACCCTGAGAGAGAGAGGGGACTGAGAGACACCAGTCAGTGTACAGATATCTCCCTGAGAGAGAGAGTGGACTGAGAGACACCAGTCAGGGTACAGATATCTCCCTGAGAGAGAGAGAAGTGACTAAGAGACACCAGTCAGTGTACAGTAATTTCCCTGAGAGAGAGGGGGGACTGAGAGACACCAGTCAGTGTACAGATATCTCCCTGAGAGAGAGAGAAAGAGGGGACTGAGAGACACCAGTCAGTGTACAGATATCTCCCTGAGAAAGAGGGGACTGTGAGACACCAGTCAGTGCACAGATATCTCCCTGAGAGAGAGAGAGGACGGAGAGACAGCAGTCAGTGTACAGATATCTCCCTGAGAGAGAGAGGGGGGACTGAGAGACACCAGTCAGTGTACAGATATCTCCCTGAGAGAGAGGGGACTGAGAGACACCAGTCAGTGTACAGATATCTCCCTGAGAGAGAGAGAAAGAGGGGACTGAGAGACACCAGTCAGTGTACAGATAACAACCTGAGAGAGAGGGGACTGAGAGACACCAGTCAGTGTACAGATATCTCCCTGAGAGAGAGAGAGGGGACTGAGAGACACCAGTCAGTGTACAGATATCTCCCTGAGAGAGAGGGGACTGAGAGACACCAGTCAGTGTACAGATATCTCCCTGAGAGAGAGGGGACTGAGAGACACCAGTCAGTGTACAGATATCTCCCTGAGAGAGAGAGAAGGGACTGAGAGACACCAGTCAGTGTACAGATATCACCCTGAGAGAGAGGGGACTGAGAGACCCCAGTCAGTGTACAGATATCGCCCTGCGAGAGAGGGGACTGAGAGACACCAGTCAGTGTACAGATATCTCCCTGAGAGAGAGAGAAGGGACTGAGAGACACCAGTCAGTGTACAGATATCTCCCTGAGAGAGAGGGGACTGAGAGACACCAGTCAGTGTACAGATATCTACCTGAGAGAGAGAGGGGACTGAGAGACACCAGTCATTGTAAAGATATCTCGCTGAGAGAGAGAGGGGAATGAGAGACACCAGTCAGTGTACAGATATCTCCCTGAGAGAGAGGGGATTGAGAGACACCAGTCAGTGTACAGATATCTCCCTGAGAGAGAGAGGGGACTGAGAGACACCAGTCAGTGTACAGATATCTCCATGAGAGAGAGAGTGGACTGAGAGACACCAGTCAGGGTACAGATATCTCCCTGAGAGAGAGAGAAGTGACTAAGAGACACCAGTCAGTGTACAGTAATTTCCCTGAGAGAGAGAGGGGACTGAGAGACACCAGTCAGTGTACAGATATCTCCCTGAGAGAGAGAAAGAGGGGACTGAGAGACACCAGTCAGTGTACAGATATCTCCCTGAGAGAGAGGGGACTGAGAGACACCAGTCAGTGTACAGATATCTCCCTGAGAGAGAGAGAAAGAGGGGACTGAGAGACACCAGTCAGTGTACAGATAACAACCTGAGAGAGAGGGGACTGAGAGACACCAGTCAGTGTACAGATATCTCCCTGAGAGAGAGGGGACTGAGAGACACCAGTCAGTGTACAGATATTTCCCTGAGAGAGAGGCGCCTGTGAGACACCAGTCAGTGTACAGATATCTCCCTGAGCGAGAGAGAGGACGGAGAGACACCAGTCAGTGTACAGATATCTCCCTGAGAGAGAGAGGGGACTGAATGACACCAGTCAGTGTACAGATATCTCCCTGAGAGAGAGAGGGGACTGAGAGACACCAGTCAGTGTACAGATATCTCCCTGAGAGAGAGAGGGGGGGGACTCAGAGACACCAGTCAGTGTACAGATATCTCCCTGAGAGAGAGAGGGGGGGACTGAGAGACACCAGTCAGTGTACAGATATCTCCCTGAGAGAGAGAGGGGGGACTGAGAGACACCAGTCAGTGTACAGATATCTCCCTGAGAGAGAGAGGAGGGGACTGAGAGACACCAGTCTGTGTACAGATATCTCCCTGAGAGAGAGAGGGGGGACTGAGAGACACCAGTCAGTGTACAGATACCTCCCTGAGAGAGAGACAGAGGGGACTGAGAGACACCAGTCAGTGTATAGATATCTCCCTGAGAGAGAGGGGACTGTGAGACACCAATCAGTGTACAGATATCTCCCTGAGAAAGAGAGGGGGGACTGAGAGACACCAGTCAGTGCACAGATATCTCCCTGAGAGAGAGAGACGGGACTGAGAGACACCAGTCAGTGTATAGATATCTCCCTGAGAGAGAGGGGACTGTGAGACACCAGTCAGTGTACAGATATCTCCCTGAGAGAGAGAGAGGGGACTGTGAGACACCAGTCAGTATATAGATATCTCCCTGAGAGAGAGAGGGGACTGAGAGACACCAGTCAGTGTACAGATATCTCTCTGAGAGAGAGGGGGGACTGAGAGACATCAGTCATTGTAAAGATATCTCGCTGAGAGAGAGAGGGGAATGAGAGACACCAGTCAGTGTACAGATATCTCCCTGAGAGAGAGAGAGGGGACTGAGAGACACCAGTCAGTGTACAGATATCACCCTGAGACAGAAAGAGGGGACTGAGAGACACCAGTCAGTGTACAGATACCTCCCTGAGAGAGAGAGAGGGGACTGAGAGACACCAGTCAGTGTACAGATATCTCCCTGAGACAGAAAGAGGGGACTGAGAGACACCAGTCAGTGTACAGATACCTCCCTGAGAGAGAGAGAGGGGACTGAGAGACACCAGTCAGTGTACAGATATCTCCCTGAGAGAGAGAGTGGACTGAGTGACACCAGTCAGTGTACAGATATCTCCCTGAGAGAGAGAGGGGACTGAGAGACACCAGTCAGTGTACAGATATCTCCCTGAGAGAGAGAGTGGACTGAGAGACACCAGTCAGTGTACAGATATCACCCTGAGAGAGAGAGGGGACTGAGAGACACCAGTCAGTGTACAGATATCTCCCTGAGAGAGAGAGTGGACTGAGAGACACCAGTCAGGGTACAGATATCTCCCTGAGAGAGAGAGGGGACTGAGAGACACCAGTCAGTGTACAGATATCACCCTGAGAGAGAGAGGGGACTGAGAGACACCAGTCAGTGTACAGATATCTCCCTGAGAGAGAGAGTGGACTGAGAGACACCAGTCAGGGTACAGATATCTCCCTGAGAGAGAGAGAAGTGACTAAGAGACACCAGTCAGTGTACAGTAATTTCCCTGAGAGAGAGAGGGGACTGAGAGACACCAGTCAGTGTACAGATATCTCCCTGAGAAAGAGAGAAAGAGGGGACTGAGAGACACCAGTCAGTGTACAGATATCTCCCTGAGAGAGAGGGGACTGAGAGACACCAGTCAGTGCACAGATATCTCCCTGAGAGAGAGAGAGGACGGAGAGACAGCAGTCAGTGTACAGATATCTCCCTGAGAGAGAGAGGGGGGACTGAGAGACACCAGTCAGTGTACAGATATCTCCCTGAGAGAGAGGGGACTGAGAGACACCAGTCAGTGTACAGATATCTCCCTGAGAGAGAGAGAAAGAGGGGACTGAGAGACACCAGTCAGTGTACAGATAACAACCTGAGAGAGAGGGGACTGAGAGACACCAGTCAGTGTACAGATATCTCCCTGAGAGAGAGGGGACTGAGAGACACCAGTCAGTGTACAGATATCTCCCTGAGAGAGAGGGGACTGAGAGACACCAGTCAGTGTACAGATATTTCCCTGAGAGAGAGAGAGGGGACTGAGAGACACCAGTCAGTGTACAGATATCTCCCTGAGCGAGAGAGAGGACGGAGAGACACCAGTCAGTATACAGATATCTCCCTGAGAGAGAGAGGGGACTGAATGACACCAGTCAGTGTACAGATATCTCCCTGAGAGAGAGAGGGGACTGAGAGACACCAGTCAGTGTACAGATATCTCCCTGAGAGAGAGAGAAAGAGGGGACTGAGAGACACCAGTCAGTGTACAGATATCGCCCTGAGAGAGAGGGGACTGAGAGACACCAGTCAGTGTACAGATATCGCCCTGAGAGAGAGGGGACTGAGAGACACCAGTCAGTGTACAGATATCTCCCTGAGAGAGAGGGGACTGAGAGACCCCAGTCAGTGTACAGATATCTCCCTGAGATAGAGAGAGAGGGGACTGAGAGACACCAGTCAGTGTACAGATATCGCCCTGAGAGAGAAGGGACTGAGAGACACCAGTCAGTGTACAGATATCTCCCTGAGAGAGAGAGGGGGGACTGAGAGACACCAGTCAGTGTTCAGATATCTCCCTGAGAGAGAGAGAGAGAGGGGACTGAGAGACACCAGTCAGCGTACAGATATCTCCCTGAGAGAGAGAGAGAGAGGGGACTGAGAGACACCAGTCAGTGTACAGATATCTCCGTGAGAGAGAGAGAGGGGACTGAGAGACACCAGTCAGTGTACAGATATCTCCCTGAGAGAGAGAGGGGACTGAGAGACACCAGTCAGTGTACAGATATCTCCGTGAGAGAGAGAGAGGGGACTGAGAGACACCAGTCAGTGTACAGATATCTCCGTGAGAGAGAGAGAGGGGACTGAGAGACACCAGTCAGTGTACAGATATCTCCGTGAGAGAGAGAGAGGGGACTGAGAGACACCAGTCAGTGTACAGATATCTCCCTGAGAGAGAGAGGGGACTGAGAGACACCAGTCAGTGTACAGATATCTCCGTGAGAGAGAGAGAGGGGACTGAGAGTCACCAGTCAGTGTACAGATATCTCCGTGAGAGAGAGAGAGGGGACTGAGAGTCACCAGTCAGTGTACAGATATCTCCCTGGTGATGAGAGTGTGATCCTTGATGAGGCTGGGATGACTGGCAAAGGCGTGTGACTTTAGTTTAACCTTTAACGCGATGACGAGTGACCGTTTGGCGCGTTGGATTACTGATGTAACCCTGCCACCCCCCACACACACGGGGCCCCACGGTCTGGCTTAGTCACTGGAAAGCGGTGCCTGTGACTTTGCAGGGCCTGCTGACTCACGCCAGGGCGGCAGTTCATAGGCGGGGCACAACTGGTGCTGCCTGGAGTGTGCCAGGGGCGGGGGTTGGCCTGCATCGGGTGGGGTCAGCGCCTGGATTGTCCCAACAAGTACAAAGATTACTGCGCTCCCCCACCCCCCCCCTCCAACCCCACACATCCGTGGGACTGACCAGATCAGCCATGGAGTTGGTTATACGCTGAACGTGCCCGTCCTCCCACGGG